>NC_056745.1:1267599669-1267657169 GCF_019279795.1 Protopterus annectens
TATGTCTTACCTGTTCCTCATACATTTGTGGTGTTCCATAAAATGCTGCATAAGGCAGTCAGTGAATATTTTTAACTACAGACAGACATTTGAGTGTTGGACTGTATATCCTTCAGATATGCTGTACTGATGCAACCTGCTTTCATACTAGCCACCTTCTAGGAGAAGCAGAGCATCTAAATGTCTGTCTCTAGTTTTGGCCCTGTATCCCCCATTCTCTCTAGCTTTGTCCAGTTTTTATGCATTGAGGGGTATGACAGTCTGTGGGGACACCACCATACGACTACCTCACATGCAAAAGATGTGGATACTGCCAGACTCAATCCATCAACACCATCACCCATACTAATGTCCCTAGCCTACTAAGCCACACAGGCTGCCAGACATGGATGCATGATTCATCACACAGTCAACAGCTTACAGGCATACATTGTCACCCCTGCATTATGTGAGACATAGAACGTGAGGCCAGGTTCTATGTCACAGCCCTGAAATTGGCTGGTCTGCTGATATATCAGTGCAGATTTACTGTTACAGCAGTTGTATGGGTACACTGATGGTTGGTGGTGGGGGACGACAAGCCCATGCTTTACTGTCAATTGACCCCTTCTGTTTGCCATCTCCCTTGAATAATGTACTTGAATTTTCAGTCATGTGGCCACTGCATATTATGGAGCACATACTATTGGACAGAGTACCTGTTGTCCCAAGTGGCTGTTAGATCTTCCCAAAGAGCTCTCTAGTCCACTATATTCCTTTGCATACATGCAGTAGGTCTATACATATGCTATCATATGCTAGTACCCCTTACAAGTGGTGGGTGGTGCACAGCTACAGTTATCCCCCTACACAAGGGGGGATCTACCTTGGATCCTGGGAACTACCGCTCCATCAGTCTGATGAGCCTGATCTGCAAGGCCATGGAACATATTATCATAGAACTTATAAACAAAGACATTGCCAACACTGGACCCCACCCAGTTTGGGTTCGCGAAGGGATAATCTTGTCTCCGGAACCTGATAGATTTCTTTGAATCAGTCTCCAGAGCTGTGGACGAGGGTAAGGTGGTCCACACAGCCTATCTGGGCCTCGCCAAGGCCTTCGACACCATCCCCCACTTTGGAATCATAGATAAACTTACTAAGCTGGGCATTAATTCCTACATCATTCGATGGGTTGCCAACTGGCTTACTGACAGAACCCACACTGTAAAAATAGCTGACTCAAAATCCAGCTCCAGACAAGTGACAATTGGAATACCTCAGGGTTCAGTCCTGGGACTGCTCTTGTTTGGAATCTTCTTCTCTGAAGTACAGGCCAACACTAAGGGACTCTGGCTAACAAAGTTTCCAGATGACTGCAAACTGGGAGCCATTATTGAATCCCCAAATGATGTGGATATTCTACAAAAGTGCCTTACAGAAACAGATGCTTGGTGCCAGAGCCATGGGCTCAAGCTCAATGCCAAGAAATGTATAGTTATTCCTTTGGGAAAAAAACATTTACCCATGAATTACCACATAGGTGGCAGTACACTAAACACCAAAAGTGTGATAAGATACTTAAGGACACAGGTGGACAGTGGTCTCACCTTCGATAACCACATCACCACCACAGTCAGGAAATCCTGCTATGTGGCACACCACATCACTAAGGGCTTTTCATCCAGAAAAAATGAGGTCATTGTCCCACTGTACTCATCCCTCATTAGACCCATTATAGAATACAACATCCCATTTGGTATGTACCTCTCAAGACATCTGAAAGAACTGGAAAGGCTGCAGAAATACCTCACTAAAAGAATCACATGCCTAAAGCAGATGCCCTGTGCTGACCATCTTAAAAAACTCTAGCTATACTCTGTTGCATATCGTCCACTCAGAGGTGATCCCTGCTTAACATACAAGGCCATGTCAAACCCAGAGCTGTTGGACATGCTACGATTAAAAAAATCCTAACCCTCAGAGCCACATGCTCCAGGGATCTAAACCTTATCATCACAATGAACAAAACATGCTGGAGGGATAGGTTCCTAACCCAGAGACTCCCCAGACTCTGGAATAGACTGCCCATAATTGTCAAGCAGAACGCCTCTTTGGCCCTTTTCAAAATGAACCTTGATGATTGGATGGGAGATAGAAAATTCACAGCGGGGATCATGTCAGTTGCTCTGCTAGAGAGGGGTCCAGGGAAGTAAATATTGTGGGAAGAAATAGCCAGGGAATTGTTATGGCTAGGCTTGTATAGGCCCTCAGGCCAGTAATCTAGTAGCAACCTATGAAGCTATGAACCTAATACCTGTGTGACTTACCTTGTGAATCCAGCAGTTGGCAGACCTGTAGTTCATGGCTGATTCTGTCTGATGCATGCAGTACACAGCCAATACATGGTTAAGTACAGGTTGTGTGGGCTGGCTGGCATCATTTTTACTAAAATGTATTTGCGTTGGAGTAAGGTGTCAGTCTTTAGTGCCCTAGGTTGTCAATGCATGTGCTATGTGTTGTTTCTTGGCCAAGATCAGGCTATCTATGAATCTATGAATCTATGAATCTATACTGGGCATGTCTACATCTACCTACAGGGACAACCTCAGGGGTTTCTCCTCGGAGTCCTCCTGTGGGTGTGGCTGTGGTGATCTAGGCACTTATGGGGGCAGTGTATCCCTTTTCTTTGCTGATCCTGTTGCAGCTATTTCCACAGGATCATATCGTGTGGTATAACACATACTGTGAACATGTGTGCACATGTAACTGGAGAGTACTGTAGGGCTCCAGTGACTTCAGTAGCCCAATATCATGTTCTATGATGTTCCTAGTTTGTGCATGTGGCTCATTATGGCATTCTTTGATGGGTCTGTGCACATTTTTGATGAGTGTCATCATCCATGGTTCCAGTCTGTAGCCAACATCCCCCAGTAAATGACCATGTGGGATGTCCCCCTTAGTAAAATCTGGCAAAGCTGTGATGCATGCCAGATATGAGAGTCGTGATAACTGCCAGGGCTGCTAGCATACACATTCATGATAATACACTGGGCATTGCACATGACTTGGGAGTTGATGGAGTGATACCCCTTCTGGTTGATGTAGATTCTTCCCTCCTCACCAGGTGGTGCTTTGATGTGTACATGAGTGCAATATATGACATCCAGTACCTCAGGGTAGTGTACTACACAGTATAAGTGGTGCATACTGCTGGCCCTCACCTCAGAGGTCAGGGGGAAAATAAATGTGCTTACTGGCATGAGGTAGCATGGCATCCAGGAACTGGTGAAGTACCCTGAAAGCTGATGCCTGTGAGACCCCCATCATGTCCCCAGTTGGTCTTTGGAAAGTACCTCTAGCTGGTATCCTAAGAGCTACACATACCTTTGTTTCCACTGGGATGGGTTCCCCCTCTGTTGGCTTTGGGTCTGAGTTGAGGTCGGCAGACCTCATAGTATGTCCCTGTCCACCCTGTAGTGCTCTACAATTTCCAGCTCATGTAGCTCCTGGTAGGTTACCCTGGGTTTGAACAATCTTCTCCTTCTCTGTCTAGGCATATTGTCAGCAGTAGCAGCTGCATTGACTTCCGCATCTAGCACTTACAGGTGTAGCAGACTTGCAGAAGCCCCTAGCATTCTCTCAGTTAAAATTCCCATGGTTGTACTCCAATGGTGCAGAATATTGGGGAAAAATCAGAATGTAGGATATATGCATACTTTATAGAGGTCTGATGTAGGTGCAGAATGTGTGATGGGGTAACTATAATGCATTCCACCTACCAACAATATAATTAACATCATTTAATGTCCCTATTTTAGCTTAAATAAGGGTCAAAACTAATTAAATACATTTTTAAACATGCTCAGCGAGGCGGCATACTACACAAACATGCAGACAGAAGGTAAACAGAGGTTAGAAGTTAGTGGACACACTCCCTGTAGGGGACATGCTTTGCCAAGTGGCGCACCTCACAAGCACATGCACCTAAGCTAAAATGAGCTCAGAAGTCATTATACACTCCCCTGATATCATATACCTCCTGTATAAACAGCAACATGGGTCTAAGCCTACACGAAGTGGATATGCAGATACGATTACTCCTTTCTGCTATTCAGTACCTTCACCTTATTTGCATAAATATCCATGCTCATCGCCTGGAAAATGCACACTTCAGAGCCCAACCATGTTATAAACCGCAACAATGCACCACTGTGGGGACTCCACGTTCAGTCCTGTAATACATGTCTGTCACATACTAATTAGTTTTTTTTCCGATTTTTTGTTTTTTATAAATTATGTTTGCACAATGTGATGCCATGCAAAAATGTGCAGATTATTAAAATAAAATATATATTAATTTACCTTATTTCCTTTAATTTTTCCAACGTACAGAATGATAGTTTTGGTCATATATGTATGTGGTATGACATTTCTGTATACATATCAACATTTTTACAACCCCTTTTGTCTGTCTACACTCCTGTACACAGAAAACACTACACACACTGACACAGGGACTTGAGAGATGCCTATCTGCTGTCTGGATTGATCTACCTGCACCATTTACATGAGATTCATTGGCTTATGAGTTGATCTGCATGCCACAGAAGTTTCTGTGTTGGCGCATGTGTGTGTGCCACTCAGTAGCGCTTACTGAATCTAAAAATGTTTGTGGCCATATAAGCAGCATGGTGCGATGCCTATACAGTAAAAAATATGTAGACTTTATTGAATTCCCGCACTCGACGGCAGCAGGATAAAAACTGTATTTATTTTCTTTTAGGTTGCAAAAGTCAACCTAACTAAATGCACAAACCGGTTTCGGCTATAAAAGCCTTTTTCAATGTGACTTATACACAAACACAAAATTTACAAAAACCCATATTGCATCCTGGTTCTTCATTTATACCCACAACTTAAAGTGGTATTACCCATTTCATTTTTTATACAGAGTACTTGGGCAGTTGTTATATTGAAATATCATTGAACTGATTTTACTTTTTATACATATTACAACATATTTGGTAACCATATTGTTTGCATGCTTTTTACTTACATACTTATTTAAAATATGTTGTAAAGCATGTTTGTTGGCCCATGATAATTAACTATGTTTGGTAAACATATTTTAAACCCCTGATAATGCCTTTACTTAATAAGGCTGCTGTAAACTGTAGCCCTAAATCTTTACATATTTATATCATACTTAAAGGCAAAAATCAGATAATATGCAATTTATTATATTGAAGCATATTGTGGGTTTAACATGAATGTATAGTGTTTATGGATTGTAATGTGAATATTGAGTTAAAATGCGGACAAAGATCATATGCTATACATATTACCTATGAGAATATACACATATATATTTATGTACATGTATATATATATATATATATATATATATATATATATATATATATATGTGTCCACATATATTTTGTGTTTTTGGCCAATTATTGGCTCTCTTAATTTAATCTATTGTATGTAGAAATAGACTGATTGGATATTTACCTGCCTACTATTCATACTGTGATATGATATTGCCTATATCATGTAGGGCAGCATAGGACTATCCCTCATGTACTTGGTATTCGTTTAATCCTGGCTTGAAAAAAGCCCCAAGGGTGGTAATCCACTTGTTCTCCATATTATTGAGTTTAGTGTGCCACCCCATCTTGAAATTCCTATGTAATTGTATTTTGTCTATTATGGTGAACCTGAATGATGCTCCTGTATGTTGTTGAGTGTGTTTATATAGAGCATTGGTTATTTTTCTATTTCTGATTGAACTCAAATGTTCGCTAATCCTGATTCTGATAGGCCTAGAAGTCTGCCCAACATAGAAAGCAGAACAAGAGCATTGGGCCAAATATATCACCCAATCTGAACTGCAATTTCCTCTCTCTCTTTTTTGCCTGACTGTTTATGGTTTGGACCGTGCACCAACAGTCCTACGTGCGTGCCTTGGTTTCTTTTTATGGAATTCCCCCCATAATCCCTTCTAAGGTCATGTATCATTTCCAATTTCACATTCATTGATGTTTTGTCTTCTTAATGTTATTTTGCTGAAAGGTTTAATTTCTATATGTATTATTGCCCTAATATAAAATAAACTAGATCACAATGGCATAACAATATTGTTTAAAGCACAATGGCTGTTTATTTGTTGTTCGCTCTTTCTTTTCAGCCTTACCAAACACTTTTTCCTACAGCTCTCAAAACCATCAATCTGCCTCCTTTGCACCTGCACATCCTTTTCTTTCTCCAGACTTACACTAAAACCTGCTACAGCAGCTTCATAAGTTCTGTTCAGTCTCTGTCTGTTTACCACTCTTTACTTCATTCTCCTTCAGTCCAACACAGAGCACATCATGAAAACATGTTACTCTAAATCCAGACATGCTCATTTTCTATCCATAACATCATTTACAGCATTTTTCTGTCTTTCATGCTTTTCCTTGTTGCCAATATTTTGTCCATTTCCGCACTCCAATTCATACCCTCTTAATCTTCTGGTTCTGCTTCATCCATTATTTTTTGACAGACAGAATCACCTAGACTCTCTGAGACCACAATATTTACCTATGAAACATCTTTATCCTTCTGAATTACACTTTCCACTCTTTCCTTCTCCATCTTATCTCTTCTCCCAGTCCCAACATCTATCTTTGATTCAGTGATCACCATTACCAGATCTCTGCCACCATCTACTGACCACCTCACAAACATCCTCAGAAGAGTAAGGTTTGTTTTATTATATTTACACTTTCATTATATATACAGTTTATATAACACTTTATACATCTTAATGAAATGCTTTGCATATTCATTTTCCAAAATACATTTAACAGCCATTTAATTTCCCCAGCCCTTTCCACCATAGCCATTTTTATATCACATACTACTTCCTCATCATCTCATCATCATCATCATCATCTTCCCATTTTTCACATGGGGTTGGGGTGTGGTCTTAACTGTTGCCATCTCTTTCAATTCAATGACAATGTCCTGCCTTTTTTGACACTCGTGCCTGACTGTTCCAGATCTTCTCTCACACAATCCATCCACTTATTTGCTGGACACCCTTATTTCCTCTTACTTTCTTCCTGTCTCTCCAAATCTTCTTCACTAGACTGTCTTCTGCTTTTCTGCACATGTGCCTGCACCACCATAATATGCTCTGTTTGATTTTTTCTGCAAACATATATTCTTTCCATGAATACCAAACAGAAATGAATAAAATTGTGCCCATTTTTCAGTTTTCTTTTTCACTCCAAACCTTTTAGTTGCCATATAGCACCATGCCCATATCAATATTTTTAAATTCTTTGTAGTCATTAACTTCACTGGATGATATCCAAAAACCTTAATTTTTCCTATGGTTCAAAAAACTATTGTAATGACACCTCTTCAATATTGCAGCTATTACATACGTATTCTTTCTTCTACCATTTTATATTTCATGTTAATTTTCACTATCAGTTTGCCACATAAAATCGTTGGCATCAAAAAAGGGTTCAGATATTCCTTGCCATGTCTTCATTTTTTCCTTGTATTCATCTTTCCCATTGTTTCTTAAGTATCACTATGATAGCTCAGTTTCATTTTTTATATAATTCCTTCCTTTCCATTTCTACTTTATTTATAGTGATTGTCCATGCTCATTCTTCAGACACCCAAAACAAATGTATTGATGCAAAAGAAACAACCAAGTGGATGGATTGCTGACACTGCAGTACAGCATGAATGAGGTGCTTCTCTCCTGAGTGTGCCCTCCTTTGGATGAGACATTAAACCAAAACCATATCTGCCTGGATTAATGATAGGTGAGGTGGATTTAAAATATCCCATGGCATTTATCGAATAGAGTAGGGAAAGTTCTGTTGCCAGTGCCCAACTTCCCCTTGTAATAGTATAAATACCATATTGCTTCTCCCCTGAAAAGAAGCTGAAAGCCTAGTGGGACTAACCCAGAAAACATAAGGTAAATAAAATAAATAAAAAATAATAATTTCAAGCACCCCCCCCTTATTTTATATTATAAACGATCCTTCTTTTGATTAGATTCAACCTTGTCCCCCAAAAAAGTCAAACAAGATACCCCAAAATAAATTTTCTATACATATCGAAAACAAATTTTCACAGCCTACATATATTAGCTTTCTTGTATATGTGTTTAACATCTATACACTTTTTCTTAGGGACAGCAGAAATATATTTTACCAGTTTGTCAGATTTCAGACTTTTAACATTCAAACAATGACATCATTTTTCAAAATGTTTATGTATCAAGAAACTACAGGTGGTTATTTAATATGTTAATTCATTCATAAAAACATTAACTATGTTTCAAATGAAATTCCAACATAGAAAACTAAGAATGACTGCATAGAAACTTTAATTCTTAGGTATGGTAGTATATAATATGTATTCTTTATTCCTACCATATTTAAATGAATTAAGGCATCAGTACTATTAATGCAGTGTGATCACAGCTAGAGCACTTCACAAAAATTATATATATATTTTCTAAAATGACAACTGTCAGCAAATGATTACATTTTTGTCAGATAATTTTCATGTAAGTGCTTTATGCTGATTTTTTAAATGCAACATTATTTAAACCAAAACATAAATGTGTCACAATATCATATCATCTAATGAAATCTATTAACATCAGCTTAATACAACAGGCAGCAACAAGCACGTCTTGGCATAACAGCTAGATCAACCCCATCCACTGTGTGAGCACAGCTTTTGTATTTTTTTGAACTTCTCTCCATTATTTTATTACTATTTTTTTCCATCCTAACATAACCCAGAGAACATAGCTTCACCTCTGGAAAAATACATTTCTACCATCCTTACCATTTACTGAAAAAGCACATAATGAAAAAAATTGAAGAGTGTAAAAATAAACACAAAAAGACTGGAAAGCTGGTAAAATATATGATTTTAGTGCTTTCATTCTTTATTATCAAAACAGAAAAATCAGAACTGAAAAAATCGCCAAAATATTAATTTTAAATGCAAGTATACTTGTCACTTGACAATCAGCTGATACATCATTGAATCAAAACAAAAACTTATTAACAGTAATAAAACATACACATAGTGAGCCTGACTCCAAGAGACATGCTGTCAGTGTAAGTGAGTACATTGAAAGCAGGCTTAGAGTGAGCCTTTTGGAATATAGCCCCAGGAGTAAGCCAATTGTATAGATTGGCCTTACACTGAAGTAAGTCACTTACATTGAGTAATGCTCTTTTGGAATCAAGGCAGACTTCCAATGAAAGTGACTCTTTAGGAATTTGGCCCCATGTGTATTAGGAACAATTAAAGATACATAAAAATTTAAATGTTTTGAGTTGTCAATAGGCATTTAATATTAATACTCTCATTCAAACCTGATACTTCGCAGATAAAGCTAGTTACCATTTTACCTCTTTGCATTCTAAGTTATTTAAATCACCTCCACATAAGTTATTCAGCACACAAAATACAGTACCAAGAAATCGTATACTTGTTCTCAGTATAAAGAATTGAAAGTTTTGTTAATGAATTAATCACATCTTTTTCCTTGATACTAATTGATACTCTGATATTCTCTGTGAGAATTCTAGTCACCTTACCCACAAAGAAGCTCTCACAGGAAACAAAACATGCTAAATAGATGACAAAATCAGTTTTTCAGGTAACTCTACTTCTATTAAAAATGCCATGACACATATATTTTAAAAATACTGTGTCCACTATATATAAATATGCAAAGCTTGCAGTAGTGACAAGGACAAGTATTAAAAGGCCCAGCCAATATGGGTTTGATGTCAAGGAGGGTGTCTCTTCTCTTAATCAATTTCTTGATGTTAACAGACTTTTTTTATATATGAACTTAGGTTCAACACCAATGATAGTAGCAAACTTCCAATTACCTTGGACTATTTTCAATTCTCATTCACAGTGTTCATGATTTTAATCATATTCATTTAAAGAGTAGAGGAAACACCCTGCAAAAAGAATTATCACTAGAAATCAAAATGGCTGACCTTAAACCTTTAAATCAAATATGTTTTGCTATGATTTCCTCTATTATTTTATCTAATTTGTCATTATAATTTCCTCTATACAAAATACATTTTTCAAAACAAGTAATTCTTTTTCATATTCATCGTCATTACTAATAAGACAACTAAGTCTAATAAACACTCCTCTTATTGTATTCCATTTCCTAAAATAAAGATGTTGACTCTGACTGAGTAAATAACTATTAACAATTTTTTTAAATATATATGGTACCACAAAAGCATATGTGCTCAACGTCCAATGTGATTTTGAGAGTTAGGAAATGTATGAAATGTATAAAGTAAAGAAACACGGAAATTTTATTTCTTTCTTCTAGTAATTTCATAACATCTTCCTATGTACCATTCCAAAAAATGAACAACTAGCTCATGTGAAACTAAATAAATTGCTTCCACCAACTTGTGTCAAGATTACCAAAAGCTGGGGGCATTCTTGTCCCTGTTTCTATTACCTTTAAATGATGTCAAATCTTGAAATACAAAAAGAATGGTGATATCTAAAACTGAAAGCAATCAAATATCACTATTACTAACATTATTGAAAGAAATGGATTTACTTAAATAATTCCTGACAAAATTCATGCCTTCATCCTGTACAACAGAAGTATATAATGACTCTACCTTTATAGTAATTGACATACTTTCTTTACCAGTGAAGGCATGAATTTATCAACAAATCCAAAATTAATAAATAAATAAAAATACCATAAATCCCTTCAATAATATTCAGCCAGGGTTGAGAAGAGCATCAAGATAACCAGAAATAAGTTCTGTTTTACTATGATGTGTAGAGTAAATTGGACTATAAGGAATATCAGAACTGCTTTTATTAAATTTTGGGATGCCAAAAATATTAACTAATCTTGGAAATTCCTAATTAAAAAAGTTCAAAGAAAAAGGCAATGAAACCTTGGTGTAACAGGTCCAATAGACAATTATCTATATTTTACATTTTTGAACATATATTTAGTTACAATATTATTTTAACAATCTACATTAGATAGATATTTTAACATTTTTGCATTATACTGATCCATGTCACCAATTACTATGCTACCCTTGTATTAGCTTTAATTATTCCAATTAAGCTGTTACTCTGTAGTTCTACTAATGCATTCCTCTCACTTCTTAGTTCTTTCAATGTCTACTCAAATGGGCAACGCAAAACTATGTCTACCATAATTTTTATTCAAATTCCAAAATGAAACAAGACCATTGCCCAATATAGATGGAACTCTATCTGTCCTTATTTTATATACTTCAGCTGTAAAAGTTAAAAACAATCATTTTCTACCCTCTTTCACCAAATTATTTTTTACCTTCTTTCAATGAACATAATAATTTTTCATATACTATTTTTGAACATTTCAGCATCTGTTGTTTGTCTAGATAGTCTGATCATCTGCCTTTGTGGTATGACTTTCTTTCATGTAATGTGATTGATTACTAGAATAATGTAAATGGTTGTTAATAAAAGAAGGTTTTGTGTAAATGTCTCTACTGAAAATCTGTTAATTGACAACACAAGTAATACCAATGTCTAAAAGATTAATGCAAAAACCCACATCACGTAAAGTGAATTATAAAAGCTGTATGAAACATTTTCACAAATTAATAAATTATGATAATTCATCTTTAGTGTTATTCCAAATACAAAACAGATAATCTGCAAAATGATTGTATAAATTGACTTGATTAAATAAAGTCATGGTAGGAATTATATGTCTGTCGCACCAACATAAAACAAAATTAGCAGAATATAAGAATACAATGGTACTCATTTCCACACCTTTCACTTGTTGGTATGATGTTTCATTAAATAAGAAGAAATTGTTTTCCAACATAATTTCCTATATAAGTATACACAACAAATTTATCTTAGATGTGTCATAAGAAGTAAATTTAGTTAAGCATATATGCTGAAATTCAATACCTGTATCTATAATAATGCAGGTGTTAGTGATTTTATGTCAAGACAGAACATCAGTTGCTCATTACCATTAGAAGTGTACTGGTGCAACTGATTTAAAATAATGTTGATGTAACTTGGCAGTTGATGTACTAAAGGGTTAAAATACTAAATCTTAAAATATTCCTTCAGTTTCATTTCCAGGAAATGAAAAAAAAATGACTGAAAGGTAAAAGAATACAATCCTTGCACACCTAATCTATAATGTTAAATATGCACAAAACCAAATAAATTAAAATCAGTAAGATGCTGTGTAACAAAAAATGTAGTATGTCTTGGTACTAAATATTATGAAGATGAACTACCTTATATTTATGAGTATTAGAAAGCATTTGATCCATGGCTCCATCATAACTTTTTACATATATAATAACCATGCTGCTCCCTTTATAAAATTTCAAATACATACCTTAATTGTTTATTATTTTGTAACTCCTTTAATGCTTTACTGTCTAGATTGGTTAAATTATAGTAAAATCCTTTAAATTTTGTGTTGGACATAAATATATATATATATATATATATATATATATATATATATATATATATACACACACATCTTTTTCCCACATTTCAAAACGTCTGTATGGTTGGCTGTTAAGGAGGATTGAATATAAATGGTATAATCAAATCTTTTCCAAAGCAGTCACTATCTTTAAATAAAAAAGTTAAATTAATCTTTCTAATAAAACTTAACTCAACTAATGTTTTTGATAAACTGGTTCTCATGCTAGGCACAAACGAATAACCTTTGTTTAAGTTATGTAGCTGGACATCAGAAAAAGTTAGATCAGTATAATTGAAAATGTTATTTTTTCAAATTTTTCAGTCTCAGTACCTTTAAAATCATGTGTTGAGCTTGAAGCAACTGAACTTGATAGTAGTCCATGGGTGTAGAGGCCTGTTGTACTGCTAGCCTTTTTAATCTTGTTAACAGAGGTATTGGATATGTTTGAGATAAAAAAAGCCAGCCTCTCTAAAAGAAACTCTACAGACAGACAGTAATTATATTCCCGAGATTTACACAGAGAAACCAAATGGTACATTTAAATGTGTTTTTTGCTCTGCATGCTGATGAATATTTGAAGAACTATTCGTTTATTTACTACATATGAACAAAAATAATTGAAACTCAAGTGGGGTAGTTTATATTAGTGTCTATTCTGATTGTGACAACTTTTATGTAGGAGTGACCAGTCAGGCACTATCAAAGAGAATTAAAGAATATGTGTATGCAATAAAACAAAAAAATAAGGAGAATGCATTATACAGGTACATAGAAATTTGTAAAGATAGTAGAATATATAATTTTATTGTGCTTGATCATTTGTCATTAGATTACAGAGGGGGGACTTTAGAAACAAATTAGAAGCAAAAGAGACCTTAAGGCAGCTTAAACTTCAGGCTGAAGAATGTCCTGGTATCAGTGATAGCATAAACATAATTCATTTTTTTAAAGAAAAAAGATATTACAAGACCAGATTTTATTTTTTTAAATGTTAATCACTGTTGCCTTAAGTTTTTAATTGATGTCATGTGATTTCAGACCACTGTTTATGTGTGGTGATCATTACGGAAGCATGCTGAATAAGTCCTGTTTCTGGTGAACAAAATCACTAAATAACATTTGTTATTCCTCATTCCCTGGTGAGTTGGTGCTATTTTTGATTTTTGTATGTTCTTTACAACACGGCTGAAAATTCAGTATTGCTTGGCTTACTTTGAGCCTTTAACAGGCATTTACTATTTAATATATTGTGACTGAACTAGCTGACATTCTACCTCTTTGCATTCTTACTAGTTCTCCAAGAATGGAATGTTCCCTAGTGACCTCAGTAAATTTCCCATATGCATTAGAAATAGCACCTCAGGTCTTGCCTGAAAAAGGATACTTTTCCAGTGGAACTAACCTGGTCAACAAAGAGTAAATTAATATATATATATATATATATATATATATATATATATATATATATATATATATATTTGTAAATTCACGGCAACCGCCCCAGCTGAATCCAGTTCTCACTTCACTGCTACTTATCGCCTTTATTCTTCTTCCATCCAAATCACAATTTCCTCCCTTTGCTCTATTTTATTTCATTTTAACTAGCCTGTTTTTTGAACAAAACAGTCACCTGACTCACTCCAGGCCACATCACCTCTCAGTTCTTGTTTCCTGCCATCTACTGTCCTATCTTGTATCCTGCTCCTAATCTCTACACCTGCTGTAGACTACAATTAGAAGCTGCTTGAAATACTGTAGTTCCTCACTGTCAAATGTCCGACATGTCTTTACTACCTGTTGCAATTATCTGTTTCCTTACTTATGTATTACTTATATAGTTACTGATATTTTGCTAATCTTGTTGTATTCCACATTACTGTATCATTTAACTTTCTTTAATATTTGTACTGTGGAGCTTATCATCTTTCTCCCTGGGCTTCCACTGAAAAAGGACTATACCCTAGTTGGACTATCCTGGTTAATACATGTCAAATAAATAAATAAATAAATATACACACTCACACACACAAATATATATATATATATATATATATATATATATATATATATATATATAAACACACACACACACACACACTCACACACACACACACACACACACACACACACACACACACTCATAGATTAGTACTAGGCTAACTGAATTTGTGGGCCATTTTAAGTCAGCCAATTACCCCATGTTAGACTCAAACCCTGTATTTGGTGAGTGTATATTACGTTATCAAATTTTTAAAAGTTCGAACATCATATGGTCAAAGCCATATGACCGAACTTTTAAAAGTTCGAAAAGCTAAAAAATAATTAACAGAAAAAACCTACCTGACCATTTTAAGAAGGGGGGCAAGCCCCCCTGGACCTGTCACATGAGGGGCTGCATGCCCCACACCCCACGCTCTTTAAATATACCAACTCTGAGATCACACTACAGTGCAGGAAAGGGAAATCTTCCCATTCTGCATTGTACGGAGATCTCCGTTGAAACGTTCGACCACATGATGTTTGAACTTTTAACAGTTCGATAACGTAATATACACCCGTATTTGGTGTCTTTAAAGTAAACACCTTAACTATTATGCTAACCTACCACCCTCACTCTATGGGTTTAGTGTGTTTCATCATACATTCATAGGATCATAGGCTCATGAGACGTTACTAAGCTAATGACCCTGAGGCCCTTACAAGCCTAGCAAACTATTTTCCCTCTTGTAATGGTGTTATTATCAGACCTGACTCAACGCCTGCTGCATTTGTCCAGAAGTGACTCAGGTAAAACCCCCAGGAGTGAATTTGTGATTCTGCATCCAATTATCCAGATTACGCTTGAAAGGGTCAGTGAAGGCCTCTGTTTTAGTATGATTGGAAGTTATTCCAGAGTAGGAGGAGCCTCTGGGAAATGAACTTGTCTCTGCAGCAGGTCCTGTTAATATCGCTTCTCATGTTGAAGTTGCTAGAATGGGTGGAGCGACTATCACTTGTCTTGCTAATGTGTTGGATTTCCATCAGGGCAGGATCTGTGGTGGCCCTATAGGCTAGGCAGTGATCACCCCTGAGTAGTCTGTATGACACAGAGTTCAGTGATAGTGATTTTAGTCTATCAGCATAGAACAGGTGTTGGACACCTTGAATTTTCTTTGTAAGGTACCTCTGAGATCTCTCCAATTGTTGGAGGTGACTGACGAGGTACATACAAAATGGTGCATTATACTCTATAACTGGTATGATAAGGGAGGAGTACAAGGGGGTTATAACTTCTTTTCTTTTCTTCTGGAGGCAATTCCCTTATTGATATGATGGCCTCTGAGGAAACATGGTGGTCAAAGGAGAAGTTGCTGTCACCCTATGTGCCCAAATCTATTACCACTGATTGGGTACTCAAGGTGTTGTTATTGTGGTACTTTGCAGGTACATCTGTCTTGCCAAAGGAGATGATGATGATGATGATGATGCACTTTTAGCATTTAACTTGAGAAAGTTGTTGGTTTGAGTGAGACTTTCCTGGAGGGTGTCAGTGTCACTAATGGATATAATGATCGCACCCAGTTTGCAGTCATCTGCAAACTTTGTTAGACACACACCCTTTGTTTTGGCTTGTACTTCTGAAAAGTACATTTCAGATAATAGAGGCCCCAGCACCGAGCCCTGTGGTACCCCACCTGTTACTTGTATGAAAGTGGATGAAGAGTCCCCTTTTTTAACTGTGTGTTCAGTTGGTGAGCCAGTTTACAACCTACCTGACTATAAACTGGTTCACGTTCAGTTGGGTAAGTTTATCAATGATACCTGAGTGGCTAATGGTGTTGAAGGCCTTTGTAGGTCTAAATAGGTAGTTTTGCCTTTTTCCAGGGCTTTGGTGTCTGTCTCGAAGAAGTCCAGCAAGTTTAGTAGGCATGATCTCCTTATGAGAAATGAAACTGGGATAGGTCTAGTGTTTGGAGGTCTGCTTTATCCTTGTTGATAAGGTCCATGATGATTCGTTCCAGGGCCTTGCATATGATTCTTTTTTAGACTTATGAGTCTGTAATTCCTGGGGTCAGCAGAAGAACCCCATTTGTAGAGGAGTGACAGTGGCAGTTTTCCAAACAACAGGGACATACCCAATACTTAGATTGTGTTTAAAGAGGGTAATCACAGGTACAGCTAACTATTGCTTTAAGCAATTTAGGGTGTACCCAGGTATGCTGTCTGGTCCCATAGATGCCATGTTTTTAGCCTTGGAAAGGGAAGTAAGGACCTGCTCCTTAGAAATTTCTGGGGAAGGACATGTAGGGGGGATATCTTGTGGTATATTAGATAGAGACAGGGGAAGAAGTTCTCACATAATCAAGCAGGTTAGCAATATCATCAGGTTCAGTATGTGTTGTGCCATTTACAACAAGTTCTGTGCAAATCTGGGATTTTCCTTTGAGGTTGCAGATGTAGCTGAAGAATGCCTTGACTAGGGTGGCCAGTTTAGGTTCTTTGTTGGCTCTGTATTTTTTTCAATGTTTGTCTTATTTGCATATATAGGCTATGGAGGGAACCCTTTGAGGTTAGATACTGTCTCCTACTGCTTTTAGACAGCAGTTTCTTTCTCCTCTTATATAGCCTATTTATGGCAGATGTCCACCATGCAGGTTTGTTCTTTTATAAAGAACTTACTTTTATCCTGTCAGATACAGCTGAGTCAATGCAGCTGTGAAGGTGTTTATACAAGGCTTTGGTATAAACCTCGGCATAGGTATCCTTGTCAATAGTAGGGGTAGGAACTCTGAAACTAGTAATATCTTCTCGTAAGAGATTGCAGTTAGCTTTGAGAATGTTTTTATCTAGTTTCGGCTGGGGAAAGGAGGATCAGATGCAACTGTTACTTCTTGACTTACCTGTGGCAACTGTTACTTCTTGACTTACCTGTGGTCAGATCTCACTATAGATAACTGCACACTTGAGGTGGTGCAATGGTCACTCATATTTGTAAGTACTAAATCCAGAATGTTTGAATCAGGGTATTAGAGTTCACAAAGTTCAAACATCTCTGGGCAAGTGCATTGGTACATGTGTAGTTAGACCAATTTATTGACTGGTAGTTGAAGTCTCCCAAAACCAGGATGTTTGGTGGTATATTGAGGTACTCTAGGAGGACTAGGTAGGCATTGTGTGTGTCCTGGTTCATGGATGAGGTCCTATAACTGGCAGTAATCTGGAGAGGAGTTTGACCTGCAGTAAGTTGTACCTGGAGTAGTCTGAGGTATTCATTTAGTCTTTCCAATCTGAAGAAGTATTTGTCTTTAATTAAAATTGATACGCCTCCTTTGGATTTCCCACTTGCATTTGATGGTCTGAGCGAGTGGAAGGCTTGTAATCTGTTATGGCTGGGGGTGCTTTCCACAGCTTGAAACAGATTTCTTTGACAGCATGGACTTCAGAATCTTCCAAGGTATGGACAGCTTCTAAGGAGTGCAGTTTTAGGTTTGGACTCCTAGCGTTTAGAAGCATGACGCTGATGTTGGTTTTTGAGGAGCAATTTACATTGGAAATTTTGTACTTGTGACAGTGCCTAAAATGGGCACTAGGGGGAGGCAAGAGCCTTTGCCAGAAGCCAAAATCCTAGGAGGTGACAGATGAAGACTGTCTCTGGCAAAGCATTGAGGCCTATCAGCCATATCATTTCAGGTTGACAGGAATTGGATCCCCTTTAAATGACACCAGAAACTAAGCCAATTGTTGAAGTCAATCATCTTTTGCTTATACTGGGGCATCATCCTTGGTGACAGTAGCATGCTGCTTAAGGCTAGGGATGTACCTGCCTGGGACACGTAGTCAGAGAGCTCAGTCATATCTCTCTTCATATAATTCAGAGAGGTACATCTCAAGGCATTCATGCCAACATGTACTATGACAGTGTCATAACAATAATTGCTGCTGAGAGACATGAGTGTGTGTGTGTGATGCCCTGGATCCTAGCACCAGACAGACAGCTAAACATAACCTTCTTCTTATCCAACCTGGTGATTGGCGCAAAACTGTGTGTCACGATAGAATCACCTATGGCTAGTACATTTGGTTTTGTGTTATGCCTTAATGGCTTACTTGGTGAGATACTGGCATGTGTCTTTTTATGTGTACTGTGTTTATCTGCAAGTGAACTATGTGTGGTGTGTTTGTGTTTGTGAGGTCTCTGTGGTTTGGATAGGTTTTTATAAAGGAACTCTATATATGTGGGGTTATGTGTTGGTTGCATGGTAGGTGAGGGTGATGAGATGTGAGTGTTGACAACCTCCTTAGGGTCAGATATACTGATTGGTGAGTAAGGGAGCTTTGGTTCTGTGTTTTATTTGTAGATGTACCCATAGCTCTCTACCTCTTAGCACAAAAAATCTGGACAAAGTCAAAAATAATGGGGGGTCAAAACCACAAAAATAGGGACAAATTTTAAATATTGCTCTTATAAACTTAGAAAGTTGTTAGAATAAAATATCTTGTATTACAGTGCATTTTCTGAAGAATATGAAGCCTGAAACTAAAATGCCTGTTATTTAGTGAATTCAGTCCTCACTGATTTGCCACAAAAATTCAGAAAATCACAAATTTTATGAGGAATAGACCACAAATATGAGGCAAAAATCTGGACGGTCTGTGAAAATCTGGACAGTTGAGAGGTATGGGTGTACCTCTCACATGTTGCGTTGGAGTATTTTAAAAGAAGTGGGTTATCAGTGTACATAAGGCAATAGCCACATTGCCTCAGGATGCCCAACTTGACCAGGTAGGCAGTAGAAATAGTAGAGTATTGCCTTTCCTAGTGTTAGGTAGAAGTTGTGGCCGTAACAGGGATTGACCATAAATGACCAGTTGGGGATCCTCTGAGAGGGTAGTCCACTAGTACTGATGAGAAAAATCAAAGCCAAAGTAAAATCAAGCTACCATTTTGGACTTCCAAAAAGTTGCTGTCCAAGAAAACAAAGACAAGGAGCCAACAATGGCAAAGCATCCACCTCAGCCTTAACAGGCAAATAAGACAACTTGCCAAATCCTACAAGAGCTACTTTGACAGAAACCTAGCAAGTACTGCCAAGGATAGCCATGAGTCCTTTTACAGCTATGTACATAACCTAAAGGGTAGGACCTAAGCATGTGCAGAACTGGTGGACAACAGTATCACACACACTGATCCCACAGAGATAGCAAACCTGATAGCAGATAGGTCTGGCAAAAATTTCACTCCCTTATCCCCTTCTATCTTACAAAAAACCCTCCCCTAAACTTTCCCTCCACCTTACATATCTGAACAGCTGGCATCAAAGACCTGTCCAAGGCAAAGAACATGGCCTCTATGGGACCAGATGACATTCCAGGCTGACTTCTTAACAGGGTAAAACATGAACTAGCATCACCACTAAGTACCCTTTTTAATCATAGCCTAACCACAGGCATTGTTCCTGCAGAATGGAGAACAGCTACAGTTAGTCTCCTCCACAAAGGTTGTCTAGCAACAGACCCTGGGAATTACAGACCCATAAGCCTGACCATCCTCATCTGTAAGGCCCTGGAATGCATCAGTATGGACCTCATAAATAAAGACATAGGTGATCTCCAAACCCTGGATCCTACCCAATTTGGCTTCTTGAAAGGCAGATCCTGCCTCTTAAATCTGGTGGATTTCTTTGAAAGTGTGACCAATGACATAGGTGATGTCAAATCTGTGCACACAGCATACATCAACTTGGCAAGGACTTTCGACACAATTCTACATTCAGGCAATACAGATAAACTTAGCAAACTGAATATAATCCCCCTTCATTATAAGATGGGTTGCAAACTGCCTCACAAACTGGGCACACACTATAAAAGTGGGTGACTCCACATCAACCAGTAGACCTGTTACCAGTGGGGTGCCACAGGGGTCAGTGCTGGGCCACCTACTGTTTGATATATACTTCTCAGATATTCAGGTCAAAACTAAAGGGCTGTGGCTGACCAAGTATGCAGGCAACTGCAAACCAGGTGCAATCGTTGAATCCCTAAATGTTGTCAGCATACTCCAGGATGACCTCACACAGACCAACTGCTGTATTAGTCACAGTTTCAAAATAAATGCAAACAAATGCATCATTAATCATTCCCTTCAGCAAAAACAATGCCCCTTTACAGTATTAAAGCAATAACAATACCCTAAGTACCCCTTGAAGTGGTAAGGGACCTGGGAATCACAGGTTGACCGTGACTTTAACTTTGACCACCACGTGTCTACCATTGTAAGAAAAGCATTCCACGTATCTCACTTGATTAGTAAAGGCATCACTTCAAGAGCAAAAGAAGCTATAACCTCCCCATATTCGGCACTTATCCAGCTCATAATTGAGTATAACACTCCATTCGGTATGTACCATACTAAGCACCTAAAGCAATTAGACAGACCTTAGAGGTTTGGAATAAAGAAGATCAAGGGCCTGCAGCATTTGCCTTACACAGACCAACTAAAATCCTTGTCATTATACTCAATTGTGAATATTTTTGAGGAAACACATTGTCCTGTATTCTCAATATCTTATAGACTTCTAAGGAGAGACTTATGCTTGGCCTACAGAGCTACCCAAGACCCAAACCTAATTAACTTACCACATATCTGTAAATCAAATGGGTCTAGGGCTACCTGTTCTAGGGAATTAAATATGGCCTGCAAGTTAAATAAGACATGCTGGAGGGACAGATTATCTTCCAGTGACTGCCACCTCTTTGGAAAAAGCTGCCAATTCATGTGAAACAGAGCACCTCTATGAAGCTGGTCGAGAGGAACCTGGATGAGTGGATGGGGAACTGTAAATTCTTACCAGGGATAGCACCCATAACCCTCATGGACATGGGCAGTCATCACATTGGGTTGAAATGGCTAGGCTTAAAATGACCTCCGGATTGATAGCCTAGTAATGTCCTATGATCCTATAAGAAATACAGAGGATAGCTTAGAGGCTGTACTATTATATAGGCTGATAGGGAAGCACAACCATAAAAATGTGCCATTAGAGAATAGACTACAACTAAGGGAAAATTTAATGCACAGAAGTTTGCTCCTATAGCCACCAACAGTAATTGCAACTGCACGTTAGTGTATGTTAGTGCACAATGGTGCATGTCCCACAAACCTGCAGAAACACGGAGATTTTAAAATAAATGAAAAAAACTTACTGGTGGGCAAAATAGCCAATCAAAAACTCAGAACATAGCCCTAGCCCAACAAGCTTCAACAGATGGGTCTCTAGCGACACACTCCTGCTACAAGGGTGCAGAAGGCAGTGTCCAGTAAAAGTTTGCTGGGGATTAGTGCTCAATTCAAATACAAGCATAACTAGACACAGCAGGATCTGTGGCTAGTCTATGCTACCCAGTACAAGTACCAAAAACACAAGTTAAATGCAGATGCTGAAAAACATTGAACACTTAATTAGGAGGATTGCGTTACTGAAATATCAGTTCATTGCAGGATGCTGTCATTTGTTTTGCAGGCTTGATACCTGTCAATGTGTGTGATTTTTGTCCTTTCCCCTACATTTTGATAATCTAAGAGTTTGTATATATATTTAGCAGGTGTGGGAGGGCACTGTTGCTCACATGGGTGGTGCAATGAAGGGGGTTGCCGCTACTTAAAATGCTTTTTTCAGTTGATTGAGTTTTGACAATTTGATTTTCTTACTTGGTGATGTAATCAAATATATTCATATTGATATATCTATATATATTTATATATATATATATATATATATATATATATATATATATATATATATATATATATATATATATATATATATATATATATATATATATATATATATATATATATATATATATATATATATATATATATATATATATATATATATGTGTGTGTGAGTGTTCAGTTATATTTGTCAACTTTTACATTAGTCAACAGCTTTCCTGCTCATTTCTTTTGGTTAACAGGAAAGATGACTGAAATTGCAGAGAAAATAACACAATACCAGGGATGGGAAATATACTCATTCCCTGGTATTGTACAATCTTGGAGTTGGATTTTAAGTAGCAGGATCATAGGAGTTTCTTTTGTATTGCATGCTCCAAGGTTATATCTAAGATGATGTGCAGTGCTTTGCTGATGTTGTGCTGTCACTATTTTTGTTGACACCTTAAACATTGATATACTAAAGTTTTAAAAGTGGAATTCACACAAGTTTTTAGTCAGACATTTACATATGAGTCACTAATTGCCAATAAGTGCTATATGTAAGAACGGGTCTATATTATAACATCAAAGTTATGGAACATCGAATACAATATGGTCGAAACCATATTGTCGAAGTTCTGTAACTTTGAAAATGAAAAAAAAAAATCAAAACTTTAAATTTTTACTCTAACGGGTTTAAGGAGAGGGACAAGCCCTCCCTGCACCCCCCACACACCCCGCTACTTAAATATACCAACTACAAGACCATACTACATTGCAGTAAATGGAAATCTCCCTTTACGGAGATTTCCGTTTACACACTTGAGATTCTGAGCGTTCGATATTCTCCTGCTGACAATGTCAGATTCAACATTGTTGGCTTTCGAGAATATAATATAGACCCGTAAGAACATAGCCTGAAAATTACAACAGGAAGTTAGTTTCTCACTTGGAGGTTCAGAAAATACTACTTCATGGCTTACATGAATATTCTGGAGGTGTTCAATTCAGCAACCTATTTGAGACCTTTTTGTAGACTGTACCTGCTGGAAATAGCTGCAGTTCAGGGACAAAATCTGGTCCTAGCTGAAGCTTATAGCAAAACCATTTCTACAGCCTGACCATTTGCTGGAAGGGTTGATCTAGACTGTGTGTATGTCATGGAGAAAAAAAATGTACTATTCTTTTTATTTGAACTAAATGCCACGTGAGCTACTATTTCTGCTTTTCCTTGTAGATGCACAAAAAAGTTTATGTTTTCAAATAGATAACTCAGTTGTTTCCTTGGACTTCGTTACCCCCCCCCCCTTACAAGCACACACGCAGATAGATAGATAGATAGATAGATAGATAGATAGATAGATAGATAGATAGATAGATAGATAGATAGATACTGCAAGGAAAAAAATAGCCAAGCTAGAGTTTTCACTGTTTGATACCTTATACCCCCTCAAAGGAGATCCATCCAATATATGCAAATGACCATTTAAGGGCAGCTACAAGGCTTCTGAATGCACATAACTTTTTAATTTTTAAGTCTTTATGTGTACATTCAGGGCACTAATACAAAAACCCACTTGCTGTGTACATATATGTGTTGATCTTTTTAGTGTCCTCATCAGCAAACCATAAGTGGACTGTTTGGCTATATTTCAGAAGCACAAGAAATTTTGCAGGTGCATTAATGTTTATGGACAACAGCTGGGTTTAATGCCCCTTCATTGCTATGTATAAAGAGTTACAAAGTAAAAAGTCATGGGCATTCAGAAGCCATGTAGCTGAAAGACTTGATGTCCTTAAGGGTTTATTTGCATATGTCCCATGGGCCTGCATTAGGCATTTTAAGGTATCACACAATGAAACTCTAGCCTGTCTTGGCTTATCTTGCACTTATTACTGAATGGTTTGTTTGTGTGACCTTTCTAGCCATTGATTTGGATGTTAGGTGGGGTATTTTAGAGGCACCTTAAGGTTTATGGGCATCAGCTATGTTTAAAGCCCTGGGTAGTATAACCAAATAATCCAATTATGCTGTGTTGTTGAGATCAATCAAAAGGCTGAAATATTTATGCCCATAACTAATGGGGCTTTGGTTTATTGGCCTAAATGTACCAGTAAACATTTAAAAAGTAAAAAGTGATGGTATTCTGATGACAAGTAGCTGAAACACATAAAATGCATACATTTTCACTTCCATATATCACATTGGCACCCTTTACAGGAGGTTTAAAGTGTCACAAAGTGAAACATCTAACTTGGCTGGGTCTTTATTGAATGTTTTGATTTTCTGACAATTTTACCGTTTAATTTGGTTGATATATGTGTGTATGCATAGGTATGTATGTATAGGTATCTATATCTATATATATAAACAAAGAAACAAACTCACACTGAAAACCAGGCATACTAATATAAACAACCCCAGAAACACACCTGGGGAATAAACTACATATTACAAAAGCATACACGCATGCAACAAAAAAACAAGACCTCATCAAACATAAACACACCTTACAAACTGCTTATAAATACAACAAACATAAAATAAAGTGACTAACAGATACACAGTGATTAATGCCTAGAAGAGTACAACAAATCTTTCTGAGGGGCAAACCATCCCCCTTCACAATACCCCTACAAATTCTATATGCCATATATGAGATTACACAACACAGATAGAGAAAAAGGGAAATAACTAGCAGTCCCTAGCATATATTAATCTCTCACACACACCTATTGGTAAAACAAATACTGGTAGATAGCAATAATGTCACAATCACACTACCTAACACTTTCATTCCATGCAAGCAACTCTTCACCTAATTTCTTATAAAATAACAAGTAACACACACAATGTAACACAAATCCACCAAATTTAAAAATCTAATTTTAATATAATTCCCATTCTCACACTGTAGCAGTCAACTAATTTCAAACCTTCAACATTTATGCATTTTGACCAACTAAATGATATATCTATCTATATACACACACACACACACACACACACACACACACACACACACATATATATATATATATATATATATATATATATATATATTTATTTATTTATATGTATATATTATATCTGTATCTATATATGTATCTATATCTGTGTCTATATACACACACACACACACACACACATGAATATATATATATATATATATATATATATATATATATATATATATATAAATGCACACACAACCATACCAATGAGAATGTTCTAATTAATGCATTTATTTTAAATTGTTGCTGTAAGTGAAATACAGTAAAACACTGAGAAAGAATTTCAAAACTGATTAGATAACAAATAATCTCAAAATAACTATGTACATTATACATGGATGCATACCACTGAACTAAGTATATATATATATATATATATATATATATATATATATATATATATATATATATATATATATATTAAGAACAATTATAAGTAGGTAGATCTAGCTAACTAAAATTATTCATATGAGTAAGTCAAAGTATCCATCAGTTTTTGGATTTTGGTCCCTGAACTGGAGACAGTTAATGATGAAGATCTTTCTTTTATGGTTTCATAATCTTTGAAGGATACAGGTTAAGTACAATTATGAATTATTTTAATGTGGAGATACTGAAGATTTCCATTTTCCCATAATGGTCTTTCCGTCTACTACAAAGATAGTCCATAAAAAGTAGTTTTGGACTTTCTTCAGAAAACTTTGAATCAGAGAGTTAATGAGATTTAAATCTCTTGGAGTTAAAAATCTGTCTGCCCATATAACTTGAAGAAAAGTATCAACTTTATCTCAAATAAAGGCAAATATGAAAAATCATTTATAATGTGATTCCAATCAGCTACACCTTTTCATTGCATCTCTAGCAACCTGAATCACTATGTTTATTGTGTTTTATATGTATTGGAGGTATAATAATGGATCTATGAAGACATTTCAAATTAAACACTTTTCATAAGTGAACCACAGAAACGCCACCTACTGATATTAATATTACCAGTTAGTCATCATAAGGAAGATCATTAACTCCATCTTGTAATAAAAATTCCAAAAGATTTTCATTTAATTCATCTTTATAGTGAATTAAATTTTACATAGATCTGCTAGAATAAAAATATGATTTATTCTTAAAAGCAAGTAAACAAAATAATTAATTAAATTATGAATAGAGTTATGGTTTGATGGCTGAAGCAAAATATCTTATGAATTCAATTTGAGCCCACTCATTCTGATTTAGATCAAACTTTAACCAAATATCTAAAGTAGTTTTTTAAAGATACTTCATTAAAACAAGTGAACCAGCCCATAAAACAATTTTCTTCTCATCTACTGAGTTCTGCCTTGTTATGATTTGATGATAGTCCTGTGTAAATGTGTAAATGAATCAGTAAATTGAACCAATCTGTAATAGCTGAATAGATATAACTATTGTTTTTACATTTCAATATTAAATAACATATGAAGAAGATGATAGTATATACATATTATGTTACGTATAATTGCAGAAGATATACCATAAAGCACTATCATCTCTAATATATGTGAAACACAAGAATTCCATTTTTATCAAGTAAAGTTTGATGTAATGATTTGTAATTAGATTGATAGTTTTTCTCTAACCAATGTGTCAAAAGTTTCACAGAGGCAGCATAAGCATATGTTTCCAAATCTGGTAATTTTGTGCATTTTCTATGTCAATCTCTAATGTGATGCTTATAAGCAGTTTGAGATTTTTTAATGACCAAAAGAATTTAAGTAGACCATTTAGTTTTTTCAGCTGAGTTCAGAAGGAGATAAATCTGAGATATAGCTAATATAAATTATTTTGGAAAGCAATACCATTTTATTTAGTTGAAGTCTCTCATCTAAATTATATAGCTTATTATTCCAGATCTGATTTAATTACTGAATTGTATAAATGTAATATCAATGTGTTAATCACTTACAAATTTTGTGGATTTCCCTAATATAATACCAAGATATCCCATTTCATTGGTTTCTTTAACAAATATATTTTCCATAAGTTTAATAGAAAATAAACTTTTATTAAATAATTGACATTTGGCTTTATTATTATTAAGATGTAAACCAGAGACGTTTTTACATATGTTATATATTTTTATTTAGTTCAGGAAAAGATTTATTCTTGGATAAAATACATTAAATTATTAGAGGCAGCAATTATAGTTAATATTTCAATCCCTAAGCCAAACAAAATAAGAGAAAGTGGAAAACCTTGATTGGTCCGTTCATTACATGAAATAGAAGAAACAAGTATTTTAAACATAAGAATTATTATCTTTATAGATATTTAAATTTAGATATTTTTAATTATATTCCTAAATTTCTGTGAAAACCCAAATATTCCAATGACTTGAAGATACTGTTCTAATAAATTGTATTGAATGCTTTCTCAATGTCTAGAGTTATTAGCAGGAAGTTCATCATTTTTATTAGCCAACTATATCACTGTTATAACTCCTTTGATGTTATTCTGAATCTGCCTGCTGTGAAATAAGCCTGTTTGACCTTTCTATTCAATCTTTATAATCCATATTTAATAAAGAGTGTCTATATTATGATATTGCATGCTCAGAAGAGTGAACGACACATAATCGATCCCATGTAAGCGAAAGCTTACAATATCAAAACCTCAGAACAGCGATATTTTTTCCAAGGGAAAAAAAAATCGCTATTCTGAAACAAACAAAAAAAACCCTGTAAAACATTATATAATCCCCTACTTAAATATACCAACTCCAAGATCGCTCTACAGTGCCGAAAAGGCAAAGTAGAGAAAGCTGCCAAATCACTGAAAAGCCACTTCGCTATTTTGCCTTTTCGCACTTTTCAGTTCGACAAAGACACATTTGACAACCTACGTCTGCGGCAGCGTAATAGGGAGCCTAATAAAGATATAGGTCTGTATACAGAACAAAAGAAAGAGTCATTAGTATTTTAGGTATTGGTGCTATTAGAGAATATTTCCAGGATGGAGGAATTATAAAATAAAGGAATAATTTATACAACTCTGAAATTATACCATCTATTGCTGGAGCCTTGTTTAATGTAAGAGATTTGATTTTTGTTTAATTTCTAAATGAGTGATGCATTTTAAAATATCATTATTCTCAGAATCTGATATTTTATGATTATTCAAGATATTTACATTCTTAATTTCTTGTAGATTATCACTCACTGTAACACTATTTGGAATGTTTTGGGTTTATAATATACTCTAACTTCAAAACTAATTCTTTTAAATTTAGATTTCTTATTATTGCTATTTATAATATTTGTAATATGTGATTTCCTTGATTGTAAGTTGGATCATATAATGATATGCATGTCTGTAGGAGTCATAGCATAAAGAAAACAATTGAATTTTTCTAAAGCTATAGATGAATTATGTGTAAAAACTATTTTTATATTGGTTATAGAGAACACCAATTTGAGATAATAAAGGTTTATTCCCCTTTTGAAAATCTCTTTAAGTTTCTGAATTTCTTTCTGAAAACTGAATAATTATTTAACCCACTGACATTTAAAGTTGTCAAGTTTAGTTTCATATATATATATATATATATATATATATATATATATATATATATATAGTTATAGTTATATTATGTAAATAGCACAAGTAACAAAAAACTGAGGGTAATGCTACTCAGTGCCAGAAGTCTAAAGCTCAAAATGCACGCACTCGAGGCACTCCTCAGTATGGAGAAAATTGATATATGTGCAGTAACAGAAACCTGGTTTAAGGCTCCAGAGAGCACCCCTGCACTACCAGGCTACAACTTATACCATACATTTCAGCCACAGAACTTGGACCAAAATACAAAAGGCGGGGGCAAATCCTTATTCATCAAGGATACTCACACCTCCAGATTAGTGGCACAGCACGATGCTTCAGAGATCATCCACATGCAACTAACAATGGGCAAAACTGCAGTTCAAATTGTAGCTTGCTACAGATCACCCACCATGTCCCAGGACCCCCATTCCACATTTCTGGAAACACTGGGAAACATAAAGGTCCTACCAAACACCCTAATATTGAGTGATTTCAATTACCCAAACATTAACTGGGAGAACTACTCAAGTACCAACTCCCTTGACCAACATTTCCTTGAATTTATAAACTCAAACACCCTGGATCAACTGGTCAACACTCCCACCAGATGTGACAACATATTGGACCTGGTCATCACCAACATGGGTGACTGGTGTTCCACACGAGGTCAAACTCTTGCTGGTTAGATCTGACCATAAACAAATCACTTTGGATATCCACATTCTGCTCCCACCCCAGGACAAGGAAACCACCATGAAAAACTTTTCAGAAGCAAGCTTCACATTACTTAAGACCAAGGTGGAAAGTTTCAAAGCCCCCATGCTAAAGGATAATGCTGTTCAAGCTGCAAAATCCTTTACTAATGCATTCTATGGGCATCTACAAGAATGCATGGATTGCGCTATACCAAGCAAAACCAAGACTCACTCCTCCAAGAAATGGAAACCATTCTGGTGGACTCCTGCCATAAACAAGCTATACAGCAGAAGGAGGAAACTAGCACAGAAAAGAGTAAAATCCCATGAAGGGAAGACATCCCTGATCAGTATCAGCAAGAAACTATGATCCCTCATAAAATCATCCAAGGCGAGCTTTGAAAGAAAAATTGCCAAGGACTCCAAAGATAACCACAAGGCATCCTTTAGCTATGTCAAGAATCTAAGTGGCAATGCAAAGATCTGCTCAGAGTTAATGTAGAATGGCACAAAATACACTGAACTGACCAATATTGCCAACATCCTGGCGGACAGGTTCAGTGCAAACTTCACCCCCTCTCACCCAAAAAAGGGCCCATAACCATACCAGAAGAATGTAGAGCCCCTGAAATCACAGACACTCAGGTTAAAATAGCCCTCTCCAAAGCCAAAAACACAACATCAATGGAACCAGATGGTGTTCCAGGCTGCGTCCTACACACGCTCAAAGATGAACTAACCCCTCACCTAAACACACTGTTCAAACTCAGCTTCTCCACTGGCTACATATCCATAGAGTGGTGCATAGCAATAGTTATTCCACTCCACAAAGGTGGAGCCACAACAGACCCCAGAAACTATCGTCCTATAAGCCTGACTAGCTTGGTCTGCAAGGCTATGGAGCACATCATCATGGAACTCATTAACAGAGACATTGGGAACCTCCAAACACTAGACCCTACCCAGTTCGGCATTAAGGGCAGATCATGCCTCCTAGACCTGGTGGACTTCTTTGAGACAGTTACCAAGGCTATAGATGAGGGAAAGTTGGTACACACAGCCTACCTAGACCTCACAAAGGCCTTCAACACCATTCCCCATTCTGGTATTATAGACAAGCTCACCAGCCTGAACATAAACCCCTACATCACAAGATGGGTTGCCAACTGGCTCACGGACAGAACCCACATGGTGAGAATTGCGGGAGCAATGTCTGACTCTAAACCAGTTGCAAGTGGCATTCTCCAGGGCAAAGTCCTAGGACCCCTCCTGTTTGGCATATACTTCTCAGAGGTACAGACAAGCACAGGAGGACTATGGCTGACCAAGTTCGCAGATGACTGCAAACTAGGGGCTATAACTGACTCTCTGGCTGACACAGACAACCTCCAAAAGGGTCTCACTGAGACGGATACCTGATGTCAAAATCATGGCCTCAAGCTAAATGCCAAAAAGTACATCGTCATCCCCTTTGAAAAAAAACAAAGTACCCACAAACTACCACATATGTGGTAGTCCCATAAATACAGAAGACGTAATAAGGGATCTGGGGACCCAAGAAGATAGTAATCTCTCCTTTGATAACCACATTGTCAAAGTAGTTAGAAAATCCTTCTACATGGCCCACCTAATCACAAAAGGGTTCCCATCCAGATCAAAAGAGTTCATTGTGCCCCTCTCCTCATCACTCATCAGACCCATCATGGAGTACAATGCCCCATTTGGGATGTACCTTACAAGACACCTGCAACAGCTGGAAAGGCCGCAAAAGTACATCACCAAGTGGATCACTGGCCTCAAACAGATGCCCTATGCAGCTCAACTGAAGAAACTCCAGCTGTACTCGGTTGCATACCACCTACTCAGAGGTGATCCCTGCTTGACATACAAGGCCATGTCCAACCCAGAATTGATGGATGTGCTCCACCTAAAGAAAATCTTATACCCTCGAGCCACATGCTCTAGGGATCTAAACCTCACCACAACAATAAATAGGAAGTGCTGGAGGGATAGATTCCTGTCCCAGAGACTTCCCATGCTTTGGAACAAGATTCCAGTCTACATTAGGCAGAGCTCCTTGCTAACACTCTTCAAGAGAAACCTTGACGAGTGGATGGGAAACAGAAAGTTTATCCCAGGGATCACTTCAGTGGCTCTGCTGGACAGAGCAACAGGGAACTAATCTAAGAGGGTGGCGAAAGCCAACACATTCTGGCTAGGCTTAAAAATGCCTTTGGGCAGATAACCTAGTACCTACCTATGAACTTATGAACCTATAAGCTGTTATTCTTGAAGTATATGCAAGTTTTTTACAATTAACTTTTAAATTCATAATTATGATATGACATATGAAAATGTTATATTTAAAAATATTTGATGTTTGAGCTTAATTTTTCTGATATAAAATTTCATCAGTTCTAGAAAGTGTACCAACATATGTGAAAAGTATTAAAAATCCATTTAATTAGAATATCTTAGAGAGAAGGTTTCAATCACATTTAAATTCTCAAGGCTGAAATTTTTGGATCCTTTAGAGCACTAGATACAGATTTTTTTCAAAAATAGAATTAAAGTCTCCTCCAATAATTAAATAACCATTTATATTGTCTAATATATATCATAATATATACATTATAAGTAAGTCCTTGCTTTCTTAGCCCCATTGTGTCAAAATCAGTTTAAGTTTAAAAGGGTACACATTCTATTATATTCAGTTGCTATCATATTTTGAATAAAACACTGTGATCTTCTTTCTTGAATAAATGTTTTGGTAAAATTACATTTTTCTCTCCGAGAATATGATTTCTTCTTTTGGTTCTAAAAGAGTATTCAGATAAGATTCGTAGTCTGAAAATGTAAACGTATAATTTTCCTTGTATCTAATATGAGTTTCCTGAAGGAATACTACCTGTTTCTATTTTATATGTGTGTGTGTGTGTGTGTGTGTGTGTGTGTGTGTGTGTGTGTGTGTGTGTGTGTGTGTATGTGTGTGTGTATGTGTGTGCATGTGTGTGTGTATATATATATATATATATATATATATATATATATATATATATATATATATATATATATATATACATATATACAACTTGCTGGAAAACTATGTGGTTTCCATGGTGAACCAGCAGAGGTTGTGGCTGCCATGTGCTTAGGCCTGCTTCTGTTTACCAGATGTTGCATGCTATCAGCATTTGCTCTGGAGCCTACTGAAACCATGCTCTTGTCACTTGCAAGCATACTTGTGTGCATTTCATGGATTTGACAAATCTCAATAGCTTTACTCAATGTTAGATCACTATCACAAACCAAAATGTTTCTCACAGCAGCAGTATAAATACCACAGATGAGTCTGTCTTTTATTAACTTATCTTTGAAGTCACCAAACCAACACATTTTGGCTTTGTTTCTCATGTCAGTTATATAAGCTGCAAAAGTTTCCCCTGGTTTCAGATCTCTCATGTTAAACAAATGCCTCTCTAATGTAGTATTTGTCTGGGTGGTTACACATTTCTTTGAACTTGTGCTTCAAACACACGTGGTCTTCCCTTGATTCAGCCTGTACAACAATATGATGATTTTCACCTTCTCCTTCATATACTGCTGGTGCATACACAAAGGAACACTCTCTTTCAATCTCCTTTTGACCCTACTAGGTTTAACAAAATGAATGGCCTGGTGCATGCATCTTTGTCTGAATAAGCTGCTTGTATAAAAATATTGTACTCTTGCTCAAATATTCTCCAATTCTCTGCAATATTGTGATCAAAGACAAGTAGCAAGGGGTTTCAAAAATGGTCTGCCATATCAACACATACTAGTGAAAGGTTTTGCAAATAACCACGTACACATACACATACACATATGCCAGAAATTTATGCCAGTATTTGTAACTTTGCCCGATAGCACAACAAATCTCTGTATAACTGAACGTTGCAAAATAAGTCTCTTGGGCACTGAAATATTCTTGAAATTACTGTACTGCAAGAAATCACCTCTTGTCAGTGTAAGAATCATTTCGAATAACTACAATGCGAATGAACTGGGCAGGAGAAGCTCAGAGTCAGTAAAATTTCAAAGTAATTGCACTTTACGAATAAACTATACACAGCACACTGAAATTTCCCCAAAATGGTGGTACCTTGCTAGGCAATTCTTTACAGTGCAAGAAACAGTTTGTAATGGTGACACTTTGTGAATAGACACACCAAGTACAAGAAATTTTTTGAAATGGCTATACTTTGACGGTAGTTCACAAAATTGTTGCACTTTGCACACAAATAAACTCTTTGGAATACATGCACAGTAATAAGCTCACACTGTAAGCACTTTTACACACTTTGAGATACTTTGAATAGCTCTAGTTACGCCCTCAATACAATACGAATTTGTAGTAATTCCAGAACACACCACTTTATCAAAACATATGCAGTCGCCTTGCTTTATTTACCCTTATGTGCCCTTTTTGCCCTTATTAGATTTGTTTTGCTCGTTTAATCTCTTTTCATGCCCATTGCACTTTTCTTGTGCTCGTTTTACTGTAAACATGCCTGTTTTGCTTTAAACTAACTCGTTTTACTTTAAACATATTTGTTTTACTTTTCTTATAATTGTTTCATCAAATATCTTAATCTTAAACATTTTGCTTAGTTAATAAACCTTTTGTGCCTCCCGCTTGTTTAATAATGCTGTCTGTGCCCTTATAATACTCTATGAAAAGCACACACCAACCACAAACTGATATAAAAAGGCAGATAGAAGCCAGTAAGATCCACAACCGATTTATTGATTGAGTGCTATGTAAATAAGATGCTAACCATACTATATACTGATACCTATGATGAAATAAGTATTAATGAGAAAAACATCTCCTATAGGAAAGTTGACTTGACTTTGGAAGAGTTAGTATTGAACCATGAGACTACACCTGAGGAACATTCATATATGGTGGTAAAGCATCCAAAAATACCCACAATTTTTTGAGTCCTGAAGATCCACAAGAACTTTCGGGACCCCCCCTCTTAGACCAATAGTGGATACAATAGCTTCAAAAACATCTCCTATAGCTAGGTTTATTGATAGTCAGCTAAATAATGTACTCAAAGACTGCCCATGGATTTTAAGGATTCCTGGCACTGCTTAGGTAAAATAACCAATGACAAATACCGTGATGATTTAATCTTCACCACCACTGATATAAGAGATTTATTTTCAGCTATTCCACATGGCATGGGCATTGAGTAGTTTTATAGCTTCCTGTGCCAACATTCTAATATTAGCCATGGACACATTCTCACCATTAAGACTTTGATGGATATGGTCTTAGATATTAACATTATTATTTTTAAAGGCCAACATTTTTGACAGTGCTGGGGGTAGCAATGGGGGCAGCATGTGCCCCCATATTTGTCAATATTGTCTTGGCATTTTGGGAGAAGGAAATTGTGTCTAAAAGTGTATTTACTGATTATTGGACATTTTATGGTTGTTTCTTGGATGACATGATTGTTTTCTGGAAAGGAAATGAGGGGGAATTGCATAATTTCTTGGAATTTATATAGCAGAGCACTGAATTTCTGGAATTCACAAGTACTATTACATGGGATACTACCCATTACTTGGACATCACACTACAAAAAAACAGGAATATCAAACAATTTATGTCCAATATTTTCAGAAAACCCACATATTCCAACACTCTCCTGCACTTCGATAGTTGCCATCCACTGTCACAGAAAAAATCCCTAGTAAAAGGGCAAGGAGTTAGGATGGCAAGAATGGTATCAGAATATAATGAATTTGTACATCAGTTGAATATATTAAAAACATGCTGATAAAGAGAGGCTACCAAGAAACATCTGTGGATGGGATATTGAAGGAAGTTACAACAAAGGGAGAGAATGGACATTTTATTCCTCCGTTAGGGACAGCACAGAGTAGTGAAGAAGCGGTTATACACAATGAAGGAAAACACTTCAACAAATCAGGTATATTTAGATTTGACAACCAGTTCTACAATATTAAAAGGATTTTAACATACAATTGGGACATATTCAGTGCGAACCCAGAACACCTTGACTTGGTAGGAACTTTCCCTAAAATTTTCTATAAAAAAGACACCAGCATAAAAAATATGATGGAAACCTATAGAAAGATAAATGCAAGGATGGGGGGCATGGTAAACTGTGTATTTTGCATGCAATGCAAATGTATCCTGGAAGGCAATGAGGTATATATACCCAATTATGGTGGATATATAATACGAAACAAATTCACATTGCAGCAATAAGGGAGTTATATATCTAGTTAAGTGCTCCCTGTGTCCATGTTTTTACATAGGAAAAACCATCAATGCACTGAGAACTAGAATCTACCAACATTTATTATGACATTGGTATGAATGAAACACAAAATGCCCTAGCTGCACATATTGGCTTGCATCCAGGACACAGTTTTAGGTTCACTGTCATTGAGCAAGTCACTTTGGGTGAAAGGGGGGACCCCTGAATGAATATTTAGAACTGAAGGAGCTCGGATGGCAAATGAGAACTAATGCTTCTGAGGCACCAGGGCTTAACAGTGCAATTTCTATTAGTTTTATTTTAAAACTTAAAGCAGAATTTTATATGTAAGTGTTTATACAGGATGACATCATGTAGTAATTTTAAGTAGTTATTTGTATTTATGTATGAATTAACTTTTTGTATATAGGAAGTGATGTCATTTTATGTGATTAAGACAATGTATAAAAGGTGAGGTTTTTGTTACAATGGTATTCTGATGAAGTTTCTATTGTGAGATGAAAGCACTTAATCAATAAATCGGTTGTGGATCTTACTGGCTTCTATCTGACTCCTTATAATACTCTATCTTTTTTATAAAATAAACACTTTGTGTGAATTCTCATTACCTGTGAATCTTTCCTGGCTCTATTTTGTCCTCGTTTCTCTTAGTTTACCTTCACTGTTATCTCTGCACATCATGGCTCTGAATAATATTCTTTGAAATCTTGTGTCTGACACCAGTTTTCTCTCCTACTATGGACACAATAGAAGTGTCTTCATGGGTTCTGTTCAAGCAGCTTTATTATATACACACATCATGAAAGAAGTTTACTGACTTTAACTTAAGTAACTTATATACAAACTAACTACTGCAATCATACATGCTCACTCTCTGGATGCACTCTCAAAATGGCACTGGGAATAGCACGTGCCCAGTATTTATATATGCATGTTCAGTTCTTGATATGCTTCTTTAAGATACAGCACATACACTCTGATATACAAGTATCCTACTACATTTGCCAACTATCTCAGCTATTAACAGATTAATATGATGATTTTCAACTTATTGGCAAAAATTCAGGGTCATTTACACATTATATGCAAATTAGGCTAATTTATATGCATATCTATGAATCATAGTAATATGTAAATGTGTCCCAAGGTATATCAGTGCATTTTGACATTTCTCTGATTATGAATCCATGCCCAGAGTTACATGAACTGATTTAAAAGTGACATGGATGCTCTGTGGATGGTTTTAAACTCGGCAGCACTACACAGCTATCCCAAGTTTTCAGTGGGAATGTGTGAATGGCCCATAGATCAATATGCGTGTATATACCTTTAGGAAGCTATCCAAAGGCTTGCACAAGTGTATACATGCAAGTCTGATTGCCATTTTGTAGTTAGCTGTTGAGATGTATGCATGTATGTATGTAACGTCTATCTGCTAACTAGTTTGTTCATATATTATGATGCTGCTATCCATCCTGATGTGTTTCTATGCATTAAAGCATCTAAACAAAAAACCCAGCCTTCTTGTCATATGTGTTAGAGACAAGCGAGTGACAGATCCTACAGTAGCCAAAACCAGAACGTAGTTAAAAAGAACAAAATGGATTCATCTGAATATCAGGTTTGCAGAAATGTGAAGTGTACTCCTTTCCCATCCAACATAATGTGTCCCACCCTAGCAGTTCAAAGAAATCATTACTTCCAAAAATTTTAAAAAGAGCACACATAGTGACATTTATTACCCCCTCCAAAAAAGGGAAAAAAATCTGCTGTACTACATGAAACACACTACTGTTATTGTACAAAACAAATAACATTCACCAATAAACATTATCAATACAAATTATTAATCATATGTTTCTATTTTTATGAAACATAGAAGGGAAAGATATGCTGCCGGATTCACGATGGCTTGCACAGAGTGTACGAGTAGAGTAAGACTCCATGCAGCCATCATGTCCGACGAGCGATCCAGGAACAGCTTGTAGGGGCGTGTAAGAGAGCTCCTAAAACGTTTCCTACATGGACAGGGCTGGGATAAGCAAATTACCTCACTTGTAGCCGAAAGGCATGCAAATGAAGTAAATTTGCGATCCAGGAAGCAAAAACCTGTCTGAGTAGGAGCAGTGTTAGCTGCAGAAATGTACTCAGTTGACAACTGAGTACCGTGCTGCAAATAGCACAATGGAGCCTTGTCAACTCCAAATAAAGGTTGCATATGGTTGAGGAAGCATGCCAATGGCCAAATATACGGCCATTGGAAATGGTCCCAGATGCAAAATTAAAATAAAAATACTTTTTTTTTTCGGTGATTTCCGATGTTTAAGTGTAGCACAGCGCCGTGCAAATGGGATGCACTAAAAAAAATCATAAAATAAGAAAATAAAAGCCACGAACGTGGAATCTATGAAAACTGTTAAATTACAATGTAAGGGAATAGCACGCTGAAGACAACATGGCCACCGAGTAGGGGTTGTTAAGGGGAGAAGCCCAGTCTAAGACATGTAACCAAGCATTAGTAGGCAATCCTATGTAAATGAGTGTTAGGATAGTGAGCCTGTAAACTCGAGTAAGACAGAGTGCATGCATGAAAGCATGAGTGCGTGCGTGTAAGCCGGAGTAAGCATGTATAAGGCTGTTTAAAGACCTGTAAGTGCATTTGCGCTGGTGTGCGCGTGTTTTAACCTGAATAAGCAAGTATTAGTCCATCTAAGCATGTGTGCGCACGTGTGAGCTGCTGTGAGCATGTTTGCGCTTGTATGTGCGTTGCTCCCCCCTGAGGAAACAGAAAGGAAAAAGGAAGCACAACAAATAGTAGGAAGCTACCAGGGAATACTAGTAGAGCTAGCAGGTGAAAACAATCAGAATCAGGCAATTACACAGGCAGAACACTAGCCCAGGCCTGCACTTAAAACTCTGCAAACAACAGTGCAGTTTGCTTCTCTCAAGAGACACTACAACACTGGAGTAAGCTACTAGAAGTGAAAACTGAAAAAGCTTCACTCAGACAAAAAATGCTAGGGGCTGCCATTGCAGTTATAAGGCGGCATATGCAACATGCTGAGGGTGATGACAATGCAAATGCTGCTGGACAACCCACAGTGAGGAGACGGAGAAGAGTGTACAGGCCCAGGGTCACCTACCAGGGGCTACATGAGCTGGAGATAGTGGAGCACTATAGAGTGGACAGAGACCTCCTGCAGCAAATTGTTGAGCTGTGCAGGCCACGCATCACATACAGAACCAACAGAGGGGAACCCATCCCAGTGGAAACCAAGGTATGTGTTGGCCTAAGAATACTAGCAACAGGTACCTTCCAGAGACCAACTGGTGATATGATGGGGATATCACAGGCATCAGCATCCAGGGTACTGCACCAGTTCCTGGATGCCATGTCAGCACATGTCGGTGATCATGTATATTTCCCCAATTCCCGTGAGGTATTGGCCAGCAATATGCATCTCTTTCAGCAAATAGCAGAATACCCTGAGGTAGTGGGTGCAATATACTGCACGCATATATGCATCAAAGCACCAGCTGGTGAGCGGGATAGGGCCTACATTAACCGCAAGGGCTTCCCCTCCATCAACTGCCAGGTTGTGTGTGATGCCCAGGGCATAATAATGAATGTGTGTGCTGGCTGCCCTGGAAGCTACCATGATTCCCATATCTGGCATCTGATGCAGCTGTACCAGACATTTGCCAATGGGGACATCCCACATGGTCACTTAGTGGGGGATGCTGGCTATGCACTGGAGCCGTGGCTGATGACACCCATCAGAAATGCACACACACCTGAACAGGAATGCCATAATGAGGCACATGCACAAATACAAAATGTAATTGAGCATGTGTTTGGGTTGCTCAAGTCATGGTTCCAGTGCCTGGACACATCTGGTGGAGCCTTGCAATACTCACCAACTAAATGTACCCAAATCGTCATGGTATGTGCTATGCTACATAATATGATTCTGTGAAAACAGCTGCAGCAGGACCAGCATAGGCCTGGGCCAAACAGCCTCCCACCATTGCCAAGGCCATCACAGGCAGAGTGTGACTCAGAGGAGGAACAACCTGAGCCTGCCCCAGTAGGCAGAAGGAGGTGTGCCCAGTATGCCTTGGCCTTGGCAAAGAGGCAATGCATAGCACATACACTGGCTCAGTAGGAACCCTGGAAATGATACCTCTCTCTGACTACCACATATAGTGAAAGGGATGCCTAAGTTGACACAACCTACTTTCAAACATGTGCAGGGAGTGTAGTATGTGCATCCGACATAGGCAGCCCTGCAGCACCACCTGAGGCACGATTGCCATGTGTTAAGCAATGTAAGGTAGTGCTAAACAACATCTACCACCATGTAGTATATGCAAACTTGATGACCTTGAGTATCATCCTACCCTCACCAAACATGATGCCACAATATGAAGACAAGATGATCAATTACAACAATTGGCTTAAGTACTGGTGTAAGTGAAAGGGGATCCAATGCCTGTCAGCCTGGGATGACATGCTCGACAAGACATGATGCTTCGCTAGGGATGGCTTTCACCCATCACCTGTGGCCTGTTGGATATTGCCAAAGGCTCTTGTCACCCCCATAGTGCCTTTTGTAGGTAAGGCTCAAAAGACAAACCCACCTCCATAGGTATTACAAGGGATAAAAAACTAGAAGTAATGCTACTCAATGCCAGAAGTCTAAACTGCAAGATGCACACACTCCAAACTCTCCTCAGCATGGAGAATGTTGATATCTGTGCAGTAACAGAAGCCTGGTTCAAGGCTCCCAAGAGCACCCAAGCACTAACAGATTACACCTCATACCATGATTTACAGCCGCAAAACATGGAACAAACTACAAAAGGAGGGTGAGTATCAAGATTTGTCAAAGATACCCACACCCCCAGGTTGGTGGCACAGCATGAAACATCAGAGACTATCCATGTGCAACTAACAGTGGGTAAAACTGCCTTCCAGTACATAGCCTGCTACAGACCACACTCCTAAATCCAGGAACCACACTTGGCTGACTGGAGAACACATGAAAATATGAAGGTCTCCCCAAACACCATTATATTGGGTGACTTCAACTACCCAAACATAGACTGGGAGCATTACCCTAGCTGCAACACCCTAACCCAAAGGTTCCTAGAATTTATAAACTCAAATGCTATGGAACAACTTGCTACCACTCCCACAAGAGGGGAAAACATACTGAACCTGGTCATCACCAACATGGGGACTCTATGCCCAAGACCAGAAGTGTATCCCTCACTGGTAAGATCAAACCATAGAGTAATCTCACTGGATATTCATATCCCGACCCCAGCCCATGGCCAGAAAACCACAGTGAAAATTTTTCACTAAAGTAAATGTCACACTCCTCAAAACTGAGGTGGAATCCTTCACAGCCCCTGTGCCTGTGGAAAATATGGCCCAGACCTCAGAACCCTTTATAAACACATTCTATGAACACCTTCAGGAATGCATGGATCATGCAATCCCAAATAAAACCAAGATCCAATCCTCCAAAGGCAGGCATCCTGTCTGGTGGACCCCAGTCATAAAAAAACATACAATGAAAGGAGGAAGCTACTCTATGATAGAGCAAAATCTCAAAAAGGGAAGGCATCTCTGATCAGTATTATTGAAAAACTATGGCCACACACAAAATCGTCTAAGGCCATCTTTGAGATAAACATTGTACAGGACACTAAGGATAATCGCAAGGCTTTCTTTAGTTATGGTAGGAACCTGGGTGGGAACTCCCAGATATGCTCAGAATTAGTCCAAAATGACAAACAATACACCAAACCCACAGACATTGCCATCATCCGAGCTGACAGGTTCAGTGCAAACTTCTCCCCCCCTCCCCACCAAAAGGGCAAATATCTATCCCAGCAGAGTGCTGGCCCCCTGACATCTCAGATGCTCAGGTAACAGCCGGCCTCTCCAAAGCAAAACACACAGCATCAATGGGACCAGACAGTGCCCTGCGCTGTGTCCAACATGAACCCCAAGAAGAATTGAACACAAACATAAAACCACTGTTCAATCTCAGCCTTACCACAGGATATGTACCCAAAGAGCAGTGTACAGCAACAGTGGTCCCTCTCCAAAAAGGTAATGCCTCAATGGATACTGCAAACTATTGCCCCAGAAGCCTGTCTAGCTTGGTCTGTAAAGCTATGGAAAGGATCATCATGGACCTCAGAAATAAAGATATTGGGGACCTACAGACACTGGATCCTACCCAGTTTGGCTTTGTTAAGGGCAGATCCTGCCTCTTAAACCTGGTTGAGTCATTTGAAACAGTCACCAAGGACAATGACGAGGGGAAGGTGGTCCACACAACCTACCTGGACCTCGCAAAAGCCTTCCATACAATACCCCACTTGGTCATTATAAATAAGCTCATCAGCTTCAATATAAACCCCTATGTCACTAGATGGGTTGCAAACTGGCTCAGGGACAGAACCCACATGGTCAGAAATGCTGGAGCCATGTCAGACCCCAAACCAGCTACGTGACATCCCACAAGGCTCAGTCCTGTGACCTCCCTTGTTTGGTATATATTTCTCGGAGGTACAGGCCAACACAGAAGGACTGTGGCTGAACAAGTTTGCAGATGACTGCAAACTGGGTGCCATAATCGACCCTCCAGCTGACACAAGCATCCTACAAAATGGCCTCATAGAAACAGACAACTGGTGCCAGAGCCATGTCCTCAAGCTAAACACAAAAATGTGTATAGTCATCCCCTTTGGCAAAAACTAAGTGCCCACAAATTACCACATAGGTGGTAACCCATTAAGTATGGAAGAAATGATAAGGGACCTGGGGACCCAAGTTGATAGCAATCTCTCATTTGACAACCACGTGGCCAAAGTGTTTAGAAAAACATTTCATAAAGCCCACCTAATCATGAAGGTATTCACATCTAGATCAGGGGAGGTCATTGTGCCTCTTTACTCATCAGGCTCATAACTGAGTACAGTGCCCCTTGTGGGATGTACCTTATCAGACACCTGCAGCAGCTGGAAAGACCACAAAAGTACCTCACCAGGAGGATCAAAGGGCTCAAACACATGCCATTTGCTGCCTGGTTAAAGAAACTGCAGCTCCATTCAGTGGCATACCGCCTGCCCAGAGGTGATCTGTGCCTGATGTATAAAGCCATGTCCAACCTGGAATCAATGGACATGCTGCACCTTGGAAAATCAGAATCCCATCAAGCTATGCGCTCAAGAGACCTGAACCTCAGGACTGAAATAAATAGGACATGTTGGAGTGACAGATTCATAACCCAGAGGCTCCCTCCACTCTTGAGCAAACTCCCACTCTAGGTTAGCCAGAATCCCTCATTGACTCTCTTCAAGAGGAATCTGGATGAGTGGATGGGAGATTGTAGGTTTACCCTGGGTATCACTTCTATGTCACTGTTAGACAGAGGCACCGTATACTAACCTTGAAAAATGTCATGGCAAACTCCACTTAAAATGTGTGTTGAAAGCCAAACACACTCTGGCTAGGATTATAGGTTCATAGGTTCATAGGTTCATACTAGGCTATCTGCCCTGGGGCAATTATAAGCCTAGCCTGATTCTGTATGGCTTACGCCACCCCTTGATTTGAGTGTACTGTGCCCTTTTCAAGGTTTAATTTACTGTGCCTCTGTCTAATAGTGACACGGGAGTAATCCCTGGGACAAACCTACGATCCCCCATCCACCTATCGAGATTCTTCTTGAAAAGATTCAGTGAGGTGGTCTGCCTCACATGAACTGGAATTCTATTCCAGAGTGAAGGGAGCCTCTGGGTTATGAACCTGTCCCTCCAGCAAGTTTTATTTATTTCTGTGCTGAGGTTCAAGTCCCTCGAGCATGTGGCTCTAAGGGATTTAGATTTACTGAGGTGGAGCATGTCCATTAATTCTGGATTTGACATAGCTTTGTATGTCAGGCATAGATCCTCAAGTAGGCGGTATGCAACTGAGTAGAGCTGGAGTTTTTTGAACTGAGCAGCATATGGCATCTGTTTGAGACCCTTGATCCTCTTGGTGAGATACTTTTGGGGTCTTTCTAATTGCTGCAGGTGTCAGGTAAGGTACATCCCAAAAGGGGCATTGTATTCTATGATGGGCCTGATGAGGGATGAATAAAGGCACGATTACCTCTCTTGATCTAGATGTGAAACCCTTCGTGATGAGGTGGGCTATGTAGAAGGTCTTTCTAACCACTTTGGCAATGTGGTTTTCAAAGGAGAGATTGCTATCAACTTGGGTCCCCAGGTCCCTAATAACTTTCTCTGTACTTAATGGGTTTCCCTATGTGGTAATTTGTGGGCACATTGTTTTGCCAAAGGGTATGACTATACATTTTTGGCATTTAGCTTTAAACCATGGTGCTGGCACCAGTTATCTGTCTCTGTGAGACCTTTTGAAGGATGTTTGTGTCAGCTGGAGAGTTGATTATGGCCCAGTTTGCAGTTGTCTGCAAACTTGGTGAGCCATAGTCCTCCCACATTTGCCTGTACCTCGGAAAAGTATATACCGAACAAGAGTGGTCCCAGGACAGAACCCTGTGGGACACCACTTGTGACCGGTTTCGAGTCTGACATGGCTCCAGCAACTCTCACTCTGTGGGTTCTGTCTTTGAGCCAGTTTGCGACCCATCTTGTGACATAGGGGTTTATATTTAAGCTGGATAGCTTATCTATGATGCCCGAGTGGGGTATTGTGTCAAATAACTTTGCAAGGTCCAGATAGGCTGTGTGGACTACCTTCCCTTCATCTATGGCTTTGGTGACTGTTTTGAAGAAGTCAACCAGGTTCAAAAGGCAGGATCTGCCCTTGACGAAGCCGAACTGGGTAGGATCTAGTGTCTGTAGGTCCCCAATGTCTTTGTTTATAAGCTCCATGATGATCCTCTCCATAGACTTGGAGACTAATCTAGTCAGGCTTATGGGGCGATAGTTTCCAGGGTTCGTAGAGGCTCCACCTTTGTGGAGTGGGACCACTGTTGCTGTACGCCATTCTGTGGGCACATATCCTGTAGTGAGGCTGAGATTGTATAGCTGTTTTATTTGAGGGATTAGTTCCTCTTGGAGTTCATGTAGAACGCAACCTGGGATGCCATCTGGTCCCATGGAAGCAGTGTTTTTTGCTTTGGAGAGGGCAGCCTTCACCTGAGCATCAGAGATGTTTGGGAGGCTGCCCTCTGCCGGGATAGATACTTGCACGTTTGGGAGGAGTGGAAAAGTTTGCACTGAACCTGTCTGCCAGGATATTGGCGATGTCTGTGGGTTCAGTGTATTTTTTGTCGTTTAGAATCAACTCAGAGCAAGTCTAGGAGTTGCATCCCAGGTTTCTAACATAACTGAAAAAGCCTTATGATTGTCTTTGGTGTCCTGTGCAATTTTTCTCTCAAGCTGGCCTTGGAGGATTTTATGAGGGATTGTAATTTTTGCTAGTACTGATCAGAGATGCCTTCCCTATTAGGGATTTTGCTCTATCATGTAGTAGCTTCCTCCTTCTGTTGTACAGTTTATTTATGGCAGGGGTCCACCAGACTGGATGCCTGCCTTTGGATGATTGGGTCTTGGTTTTGTTTGGGATAGCATGATCCATGCATTCCTGGAGATGTCCATAGAATGCGTTTATATAGGATTCTGCAGTTTGGGCCATAGTTTCCACTGGCCCTGGGGCCTTGAAGGATTCCACTTCGGTTTTGAGAAGTGAGAAGTTTGCTTTGAGAAGTTTTTCACTGTGGTTTTCTGGGCTGAGGGTGGGGTCAGGATGTGGACATCCAGTGAAATTAATTTATGGTCTGATCTTACCAATGAGGGATATACTTCTGGTGTGGAGCATAGAGTCCCCATGTTGGTAATGATCAGGTCTAGTATGTTGTCCCCTCTTGTGGGAGTGGTGACTAGTTGTTCCATAGCATTTGAGTTTATAATTTCCAGGAACCTTTGGGCTAAGGTGCTGGGGGTTGAGTAGTGCTCCCAGTCAATGTTTGGGTAGTTGAAGTCGCCCAATATAATGGTGTTCGGAGAGATCTTCATTTTCTCCAATGTTTTCAGGAAAGCCAAGTGGGATTCCTGTCTTTGAGAGGGTGGTCTGTAGGATGCTATAAACTGAAAAGCAGTCTTGCCCACTGTTAGTTGCACATGGATGGTCTCTGATACTTCATGCAATGCCACTAACCTGGAGGTGTGGATATCCTTGATAAATATGGAAACTCCCCCTCCTTTTGTGGTTCAGTCCGGGTTTTGGGGCCGAAAAGCATGATATGAGGTATAACCTGGTAGTGCTGGGGTGCTCTCTGGAGCCTTGAACCAGGTTTCTGTCACTGCACAGATATCGATGTTCTCCATACTGAGGAGAGCTTTGAGTGCGTGCATCTTGAGGTTAAGACTTCTGGCATTTAGCAGCATTACCCTTAGTTTCTTGTTCCTTGTGCTGTCTATGGGGGTGGGTTTGACTTTTGAGCCTTGCCTAAAAAAGGCACTATGGGGGTGGCAAGAGCCTTTGCCAATATCTGAAAGCCCAGTGGTGACAGATGCAAGCCGTCCCTAGTGAAGCAACGTGGCTTGTCGAGCATGTCATCCCAGGCTGACAGACACTGGATCCCCTTTGAATGACACCAAAATTTTAGCCAATTGTTAAAATCGATCATTTTGTCTTTGTACTGTGGCATCATTCTAGGTGAGGGTAAGATGCTGCTCAAGGTCAGGGTCATACCAGCCTGGGCTACATGATCAGAGAGCTCCTCTATGTCTCTTTCATGTAGTCCAGGAGGTCGTCTCAGGTCATTCACACCAGCATGTACAATGACTGAGTCATATTTGTATTTGCTTTGGAGTGACCTGAGTGCTTGCGTTATGTGGTGGATCCTAGCACCCGACAGGCAGCTCTCCATGACCTTCTCTTTATTCAGCCTGGTGAGCGGGACGTCAGTGTGTCTGACAATAGAGTCATCTATTACAAGAGTATCAGGTGTGTTATTCAGCCTTAAGGGCTGTGGCTGCTTGGCACACTGACTTTGTGGGTTATGTGTTGTGTGTGTTTTGTTTTGAGGTAGAGTTATAAATGCCCTAGGGCAGATAGCCTAGTATGAACCTATGAACAGAATCACACACACCAACTAGTACAACTGTGGTCAATGTGGAGTAATGTTTGGCAATGTCCACCCAAGTTGGTGAATACACAGCAATGTTGGACAAGCCTGGTTTAAGTAGGCCATAGCTGAACAAAATGCAACATGCTCATAGTTGCCCAACTGGCCCTTAACCAGTCTGGTCTGCTCAGTATGAACATTTAAAGCAGAGATGGGACTCAAACCCATGATACTGTGCACCATAGTGAAAGTACTGAACCAGTACACCATGACAGCATTGCAATGTTCAGTCAGTATGAAAGAATGTTGACAAGTCTTTGCAAACTATTCCATGGAAATCCTGCAGGCACAGCACAATCCCTGTTGAGTTATAACACAAAGGAGTCTGGCAGTAAGAACACAACATGACTTCCAACACACACAGTATAAATGTCAATATTGGTCATGTTCACACACAGCCACAAATGTAGTGGACTTCAGATCACAACATATGGAAAGGTCACACTGGGCATGCTCACACACTTGGATAAATGAGACATGTCAGGCAACAAACCATGGAAAGCCTGAACTGGGCATGCTCACACACTTAGGCCATGTCTGAGTATAGCAGTCGGCCACACATATCTGCCAGTTGTATGTGTTAAGCCAGGAACCTCCCACAATCCAGCAATCTGCCCTGTGCACACAGTCAAATGACAACAGACACATATATTAATATACTGGAACCCTGTCATGATCAAATATGTTACGCAGATACACAAGTTGTTCATAGAAATTGGGAATGCTATGGCAATAAAGACCTGCAAACAGTATCAGCAACAAATATTGTGCATCCCCAACATAAACACAGGTGCAGAGGTCGATACTAGGCTGTGTGCCCTAGGGAATTCAGAAGCCTAGGCAGAGTGTATTTGGCATCCGCCTCCCCAGTAGAGTAGCCTACTGTGCCTCTGTAAAGTAGGTCACAGAAGGTACCCTTTAAGGCTAGTTTGCTGTGCCTCTGTCAAGCAGGGACACAGTGGAGATCCCAGGGGTGAATTTGCAATTTCCCATCCATGCAGCTGGATTTTGCTGGAAGAGGGTTGGCGAGGGGCTATGTCTAACTTTAATTGGGATTCAATTTCAGAGTGAGGGGAGCCTCTGGGTAATGAATCTGTCCCTGCAGCATGTCCTATTTAGTTTTGTGCTGAGGTTTAAGTCCCTGGAGTGTGTAGCTCTAAGGGTCTTGGATGTTATGAGGTGGAGCATGTCCATTACTTCTGGGTTTGACATGGCTGTGTACATCAGGCATAGATTACCTCTGAGTAGGCATTAAGCAACTGAGTAGAGCTGGAGATCCTTTAGTTGAGCTGCATAGGACATCTGTGTGTAGCCCATGATCCTCTTGGGGAGGTACTGTTGTGGACACTGTAGTTGCTGCAGGTGTTGGGTAAGGTACACCCCAAAAGGGCCATTGTAGTCAAACATGGGCCTGATGAGTGACTAGTAGAGGGCCACAATGACTTCCCATGATCTACATGCAAACCCCCATGTGATAAGGAGGGCTATATAAAGGTCTTTGCAATGACTCTGTCAATGTGATTAGCAAAGGAGAGGTTATGATCTATGTTGGTCCCCAAATCTGTAAATACATCTTCTGTACTTAATGGATTACCACTTATGTGGTGATTTGTGTGCACCTTGTTTTCCCCAAAGGGGATGACTATGCATGTCTTAGCATTTAGCATGAGGCCATGGCTCTGGCAACAAGCATCCATCTCTGTGAGACCCTTATGGAGGAAGCATGTGTCAGCTGCAGTGTTGCTTATGACCCCCTGTTAGCGGTCATCTGTGACGTTTGTTAGACATAATCCCCCCGTGTTAGTCTCAACCTCAGAGAAGTACATACCGAACAGGACAGGTCCCACAACTGAGCCCAGTGAGACACCAGTTGTAACTGGTCTGGAATTGGACATGGCACCTGCAGTTCTGACCATGTGGGTTCCATCCCTGAGGCAGATAGCAACACATCTAGTGATATAGGGGTTGATAGTTAAGCTGGTAAGCATATGTATGATGCCTGAGTGGGGTATTGTGTTGCAGGCTTCTGCAAGGTACAGGTAGACTGTGTGAACTACCTTGCCCTCATCCATGGCTTCAGTAACCATTTCAAAGATATGAACTATGTGTAAGAGGCAAGATCTGCCCTTAACAAAGCCGAATTGTGTATGATCCACTGTCTGGAGGCTCACAATGTTTTTGACTATGACTTCCATGATAATATGCTCCATAGCTTTTTCTACCACACTAGTCAGGCTTATGGGGTGATAGTTCCTGTGGTCTGTTGTGGCACCACCTTTGTGGAGTGGGAGCACTGTATCTGTATGCCATTCTCAGGGTACATATCCTGTAGTAAGGCTAAGTTAGAACAGTGACTTCATGTGAGTGTTCAGCTCTACTCAGAGCTCGTGTAGGACACAGCCTGGGGCAATGTCCGGTCCCATACATATGCTGTGTTATTTGCTGTGGATATGGCACCTTTCACCTCTACATCTGTGATGTCAGGGAGGTTACATTAATTTGGGATGGGGATCTGTACCCTTGGGGGGTAAGGGGGGGGCGTTTGTGCAGACTCTGTCTGCCAGGGTGTAGGCTATGTCCGTAGGTTTGGCATATTTTGTGCTGTTATGCAACAATTCAGAGCATATCTGGGTTGTTTCCATACATATTCCTGACATAACTAAAGAAGGCCTTGTGATTATCTGTAGTGTCTGGTCAATTTCACTGTCAAAACATGCAAGTGATGATTATATGAGGGATTGAAGTGTCTTGCCAATACTGTTCAGAGATGTCCTCCCTCTGTGGAATATTGCTCTGTTATGTAGTAGCTTCCTCCTTCTGTTGTACAGCTTATATATGGCCGGGGTCAACCAGACAGGTCTCCTGTTTTGGAGGAGTCATGGTTTTATTTGGGATAGCATGATCAAGGCACACCTGCAGGTGCTCATACAATGCGTTTGTAAAGGATTCTGCAGATTGGGCTCTATTATCCTCCAGCACGGGGCCTTTGAAGTATTCCACCCCAGTCTTCACAAGTGCAACGTCTGCTTTTGAGAAATTCTATACAGGATTTCCTTGGCTGGGGGTGGGGACGGGATATGGATGTCCCGGGAAAGTTGTTTATGGTCTGATCTTAACAATGAGGGTTCTACCTCTGGTGTGGAACATAGATTCCCCATGTTGGTGATGATCAGGTCCAATATGTACTCCCCCTTGTGGGTGTGGTGACTGGTTGTGCCATAGCACATGGATCCACAAATTGTAGTGGCTGTAGGGTGATGTTGTTGAGGGCCTGAGTAGTATCCTCAGTCAATATTTGTGTACCTGAAGTCAACCACTATAATGGAGTGTGTGAAGACCTTCATATCCTACACTGTTCCCAGGAAAGCCAAGTGTGGTTCCTGTGTATGGGGGGTGGTCTGAACTACACACCAAACCAAAAGGCAGTTTTGCACTATGGTAGTTGTATATGTATGGCCTGTCATGCTTAGTGCAGTGGTACCAACCCAGAGGTGTGTGTATCTGTGATGTATATGGATACACACCCTACTTGTATTGTGTGTTACAAGTCCTGTGGTCATGAAGCATGATATAGAACATAACCTGGCAGTACCAGTGTGCATATGTGACCCTGAACTAGGCATCTGTTAATGCACAGATATTGTTATCCCCCATACTGAGGGATAGTAAAAGATGTACATTCCTCTTTGGAAAGACTAATGATGTCAGAACCCTATAAATACAACAGGAGAAAGGTAATCATCCAGTAAAGTGAATAGCATGCTGTGCTAATGTGTCTATCTCAAGTATCATGACATAGTCAGGTAGGGGTTTAAATCCTGCAAATGCTGTGTGGGGTGGTAGGGGGGTGTATGTATACAATTCTCTGTGAAAGGAATTGCCTTTTTGAAGACTGGGATAACACACTAGAAGATGTACATTCCTCTTTAGAAAGGCTGATGATGTCATCACCCTATAAATACAGCAGGAGAAGGGACATCACCCAGTGATGCGAATAACGTGCTGCGCTAATGCGCCTCTCTCAAGTATCATAGCATAGTTAGGTAGGGGTTTGAATCCTACAAATGCTGTGTGTGTATGCAATTCTTTGTGAAAGAAATGCCCTTTTTGAAGACTGGGATAACACATTAAAAGATGTACATTCCTCTTTGGAAAGACTGATGATGTCAGCACCCTATAAATACAGCAGGAGAAGAGAAATCATCCAGTAATGCGAGTAGCACACTGTGCGAATGTGTTTCTTTCAAGTGTCATAACATAGTTAGGGAGGGGTTTGAATCCTGCAAACACTGTGTGTGTGGAGTGGCATGGGGGTGTGTATGTATAAATCTCTGTGAAAAGAATGGCCTTTTTGAAGACTGGGATAACAGACTAAAAGATGTACATTCCTCTTCGGAAAGACTGATGATGTCAGCACCCTATAAATGCAGCAGGAGAAGGGAAGTCATCCAATAAAGCAAATAGTGTGCTGCGCTAATGCGTCTCTTTCAAATATCATAACATAGTTAAGTAGGAGTTTGAATCCAACAAATGATGTGTGTGTTTGTTAATGTGTTGTGTATTTTGCTTTTATTATTGTATGACATATTATTATAACAGTAATTTCAATGCACACATCAGGTATCTGTGTGCCACATACAGATATGTACCTGTGACCTTTAATAGTTGCTATGTGTGAAGCCTGTCTCATATGATTGCAGTTGTTACCTTTGCCAGCATGTGCTGCAGCTTACCAGACCTTAGGCCATACATGTATGTTGGTGACAATGCAGGCTACTGCAGTGATCTGTGTCCTAGGCCAACTATGTGACACACACCCATGAAAGCTTTGATGGATTAATGTGGGTGAGGGTTCATGTCTGGAGTATATGTCAGACATGTTAAAACACAGCAAAGTCTGTGAGTGATGGACATCCAGTGTAGGTGTATGGCAACTGTTGCCGATATGTATACAGCCACCTTCTTGCTTAGGTGATACACTGAGGGACTGCAGAATACCTTTGGAAATGTGAATATCACAGGATAGACAAGATAACACTTGTCCACATGTACACACCATTACCCATTCTACATGATGGGTGCTACCACCTACATGGTACTGTTGGAATACTATGTTAACTACATGCCAATGACAATGCTACAGTTGCATTACAGCAATACAGCATGTCTTGGACAACAGGTATCTGTCTGTATGATACCCTTGTGGTGGTTAGGTGTGTCATGTGTAGAATGCATTGTAGGCCACTGTATGCATTTGCAGTCGTGGATGGACATATCCATAGTGTGTTGACATGTACATGGGACTGCTATATGCCAAAGAGTATTGTTCCCAGGGATGTGTAGGGCTCAGTAAGAATGGCTACTGGTATAGTGTAGTACTGCAGGGATATCACTGACACCAGGTTCCTACATCTGTGTATCAGTTGAGGAGACACCATGTAATGACCACAGAATGTCAGGCTATGTAGGCTGTGTGTAGTACCAGAATGCAGACCATTGACATATGGAAACTGTATCACCCACAGCATACTGTCAAACCATGTCATGTTCCATGCTAACCATGTTCACAAATGTACACCTGCAACTCTGTGCTGCAAACACCACACATGTACTTTCCACACCCCAACACATGCAGGCACAGGTAAACACAACAGCCATGTGGCACATGTGCAGACAGTACACTTTGGGAATTAACACTGGTGTATACAAAACTACAGTGACAACCATAGTTAATGCATCATGCATGCTCGAATATACCCACAATGATATTATTACACTGTACTGTTAACAACATGATATTATTACTACAGTGCTATGCAGTCACCCTGTGCATCAGCACCATGCTATCCTATTCCTGCATCAATGTTACAGATGGTAGGAGGTGGCACAGTTTCATCATATGCACAGGGTGTGTACTTGGTTTGCCAGAGTCTGCCATTGACACATCTAATCGACATGTATGTGTGTGTGTGTTAGTGAGGGACAACAGTACAACATGGGGCAATGTTGATGTGATGTGTGTGTGTGTGTGTGTGTGTATGTATTAGTCCTAGGTGTTAGCATTATGTGTGTGTGTATGCTTGCACACAGTTCCACCACATGGCTGCCATATACGGGTGTTTGTGGACAGCCACAGACTGTACCTGCCAGGTCATACAGATCACTGTCTCTGGCCAAGGACACAGTACCTGTGCCTGGAAGGGGTGCTATCGATAGTATCAGGTACTAAGCCAGACTGGGTACTGTCATCAGAAGCAGTGGGATGGTGTAATGACAGCACAGACCCAGCATTGCTGGGGCTGGTACTGGCACTATGGGAGCCGCTGTGGGTTTGTTGTCGTCCACGACGACTGCCAGATGATGATGTTGCTGGCATACATCCACGTCAATGCCTCAACCGTCCTGCACTGTCCTGGCTCCTGGACATGTAGTTGTGGAAGAGATCTAATGTGTCTCCCCAACGTCTATCAATGACTTCGCTGATATTACGGATGGCAGCCGCAATGTCACGCATAGTGTCATTCATAGCCTTGCAATGTGGTCTAAGCTCCCTCAGACCCTGTTTGGTGTACCGTTCCATACGTGCCTGTGCCTGCATTACAACCCGGAACATAGCTGAGGTTGAGAGACCTCTGTGGGCACGTCTGACAGGGGCAGTACGACCATGGATGCTCCCACGAGAAACCCTGGACATCTGCCTGTGTGGTACCATGTCAGGAATCTGGCCATGGCTGCTGTGAGGGGATGCATGTGCCAATGATACCACACTACCCTGGTCAATGCCCACTGTATGCTGTCCCTCAGCTAAGGACATTGGTGACAATGGATGTATCGGCAGGATGACTGTGCGCATTGATGGGGTTGACTGCTGTGTAGTGTTGATTAGCTGACCAACGACAGACCCTGTCACACCTCCCTGTGCCATTACACATGTATCATCATTATCACTATCCCCAGCAGTGGCTTCAGGTTCCCTGCTGCACTCCATCAGAGCAACATCAGAACCTGTGAGAGGAAGATAGGAAACACAGTTTACAAATGTGTACACGATGTTAGCACACATGCACACATGCATACAGGCGCACATGCACACATGCACACATGCGCACATGCACACAGGTGCACATGCACACATGCGCACATGCACACATGCACACAGGTGCACACATGCACACATGCACACAGGCGCACATGCACACATGCACACATGCACACAGGCGCACATGCACACAGGCACACATGCACACAGGTGCACATGCACACAGGCACACAGGCATACAGGCACACAGGTACACAGGCACACTCCTCAGTACAGCAGATACAAACACAGACACACCCTTGCAATCCAACACATACACAATACTGTTTGAGGGTGTGTGACAGTATCACAAGGAAAAACATCACTGCACACATGTCAGCATGCAGATTATGTGTTGCACAGGAACATGCAGTGCAAGTGTAGACAGCCCTTGTTAATAACAGTATATGTGTACTTGATGGTTGTGTGTAGTTGTTCAGTGATTGTCTCCACCCTGGGACACAGTGTGTACAAGGACATAACAATGTTGTGCAAGTGTTACAAGCTGTGGGTGCATATATTTGCACACACACACAACACATGATGGTGCTACGCAATAACTGCTATATGTACTTTTGTGGTCAGTGGAACTGGATGTGGTGTAGTAACGTGAGCCATGATCAACATGCTTCTTGTGGTCAGTCAACAATAATAATGTGTGCCAGACAGGCAGCTAGCATGATATACCTGAAGTGCAGTAGCATGACTACATCCACAATTACACAGTCACTTGTTACATGGGTGTGTAAGGTGGCCAATAGTGAGCATTGCCTAACATGAATGTATTATTTGTTCAAGATTGTTTCACAAAGACATGGTAGGCCTCTACCCCTCAGGTATATTATGTGTGCTGCATAGAGGATAAGTGGGATACTGAAGGCTGGCCATACAGCAGGTGTCATAATTGGACATGTGTAGCAGGCTAAGGTGTAGTGTCTATGCCAAACATGTGTGTGTTGTGTACATGTGTATCAGATATGCCTATACAATGTCCAGTACTGTGTTGCCACACATGTGTGTCATGCTCTGTGTATTGCATGTGAGTGAGGCAGCTACTGAGAATAATGAGATATGCATAGTCTCAAGCAAACATGCACAGCATGCATTATGCATAGGTGTTACATGTGCACACACTGCACCTTCATATGACATGCACAAGTCATTAGCAATAGTATTGTTATTACACACTCACCAGCATGGATTGGCTGCCTTGCTGTCACTCCAGAGGGACCTGCAAAAATATGACAGCGATTGCCAGTGGCCACAACTGTGCCATTGATACTGTGAGTATGATAAAGTACAGTAGTACAACAGGTGGCTTTCACAGGTGTACAGATTATGCTCAGAATATCAATCTTGCAGAAGAATAGGCAGGTTAACAGCTACACACACAGTACATATCTCACACATGCATAAACTACCAGTACAGAGACCAGTCAACTACAGATATGGCATGTTACCTGCACACTTCATTTCAACATGCTGGGTGGCTCCGGCCTCCATGATGACACATGTTTGTGGATGTTGTTGTTGTTGGCCTGGAGCCACAACACTTAGGAGGTGCTCCTCCACACTGGTGAGGGGGGGTGGATAGGTACCCCACCACCTGTGGCAAGCTGTTGTCTGTGGATATCAGATGCATGCTGCCGGTCATGTCTAATTAAATCACTGCAGTGATGGCGTACCTGCTCATATGTCCAGTTATGCATGCCTATGTCATTTACCCGATGGACAAGATCTTGCCACAGTGCAGCCCTCTCATGCTGGTTCTGGCTGGTCCTGGAAAACAGCACAGAGAAATTCTGCACCAGGCTCTGGTGGATCTCCTGATCCTCTGCTGCTGTATAAGGTGGGTTACGCTGATGCACCATCACCCTGGAAGGAAAAGAAAAATATGAAGCTACTACAAGATAGAGCAAAATCCTTGAAAGGTAAGACACCTTTGATCATTATAAGTAAAAAACTAAGAGCTCTCATAAAATCATCCAAGGCAAATTTTGAGAGAAAAATCGCCAAGGACTCTAAAGAGAATCATAAGGCCTTCTTTAGCTATGTTAGAAACCTAGGAGGAAACTCCCAGATATGCTCAGAATTAGTTCAAAATGATGTGAAAATTACTGAACCTACACACATTGCCAACATACTGGCTGACAGGTTCAGTGCAAACTTCCGCTCCCCCAAAAGGAGAGATATCTATTCCAGAGGATTGTAGCCCCCAAACATCTCCAACGCCCAGGTGAGAACTGCCCTCACTAAGGCAAAACACAGCATCCATGGGACCGGATGGTGTCCCCGGCTGTGTGCTTCATGAACTCAATGAGGAATTAAACCCACAGTTAGGACAGCTGTTTAATCTTAGCCTCACCTCAGGATGCACTCAAGTGGCGACGCGACTGTGGTCCCACTTCATAAGGGCGGTGCCTCCACAGACCCTGGAAATTACCGCATTAGCTTGACAAGCCTTATCTGCAAAGCCATGGAGAGGATCATAATGGAACTCATAAATAAAGACATAGGGAACTTGCAGACTTTGGATCCAACTCAGTTTGGCTTTGTCAAAGGCAGATCCTGCCTCTTAAACTTGGTTGACTTTTTCGAGACAGTCACCAAGGCCATTGATGAGGGAAAGGCAGTCCATACAGCCTACCTCGACCTGGCAAAGGCCTTCACACAATACCCCACTCAGGTATCATCGAAAACTCATCAGCTTGAATGTAAACCCATACATCACAAGATGGGTTGCAAACTGGCTAAGTGACAGAACCCACAGGGTCAGAGTTGCTGGAGCCATGTCAGACTCAAAGCCTGTCACAAGTGGTGTCCCACAGGGCTCAGTCCTGGGTCCACTCTTGTTCGGCATCTACTTTTCTGAAGTACAAGCAAACACAGGAGGGTTATGGCTGACAAAGTTTGCAGATGACTGCAAACTGGGCGCCATAGTCGAAAACACATCTGACACAGATATCCTCCAGAAGGGCCTCACAGAAATGGATAACTGGTGCCAGAGCCATGGCCTGAAGTTAAACGCCAAAAATGCATAGTCATACCCTTTGGGAAAAACAAGGCTACCCCTAGCTACCATATAGGTGGCAATCCACTGAGCACAGAAAAGTCATCAGAGATCTGGGGACCCAGGTTGACAGTAGCCTTCGCTTGACACTCATGTTGCTAAAGTAGTTAGGAAAACCTTCTATATCACCCACCTGATCATGAAGGGATTCACATCTAGATCAAGGGAGGTCATCGTTCCCCCTGTACTCATCACTTATTAGACCTATGATTGAGTACAATGCCCCATTCGGAATGTATCTGACCAGACACCTGCTGCAGCTTGAAAGGCCCCAAAAGTTCTTCACCAAAAGGATAAAGGGTCTCAAAAATATGTCTTATGCTGCCCGACTGAAAGAACT
>NC_056745.1:1267662169-1267774669 GCF_019279795.1 Protopterus annectens
GGTATATCTCTCATATCTGAGGCTGTGTTGTAGCCACTGAAATGCATGTTGTACTGAAACTTGACTGTTGCTTCTTCCAGTGCACTCTTGTCAGTGTGTATGTTAACTCACACCTGCTAATGCTAACACTGTTTACATGGGAGTATGTACTTTCCTGTGGGATTTGTGGATTAACTGGCATACAACAGTGGTTCTTGCAATGTGTTGTTATGGCTTTTCTATTTTCCCTTTACATTCACTCGTTGAATGCCTGATATTTGTCTTTACTGGAATGTGTTGCTATGGCTTTCCTATTTTCCATTTACCAGAAAAATAGTTAAAACCAAGTACATACTTGGTTTTGTTTATTTTACAAGTTGTAACTGCAACTAATTGTTTTTAACTACTTTTGGACATTAAAACACGCACTTTGGTTTTATTTTGGCTTCCGAGAGCTGGCTTAGTTTACAAGTTGAAGTTCCGACTTACTGTTTTTAACTACCTTTGGATACTTAAACCCCAGGAGGTTTGGACATCCGTTGCCTGGTTTTTTGGTGTTTTAACTCTTTTTCTGGTTTGTGGACGTCTATTGGTGTTTGCTATTTTCCATTTACATTCACTCCTTGTAATGCATGATATATTTCTTTCAGCAGTATGCTCTTATATGTTTGCTGTGGCTTGGTGGTACTTCATGCAGTCTGGTGAGCCCAAGGTCTGGGGTTTGACACTTACAAAGGTATTTTATTTTGCTGCTGAGCAATACTGGGGCCTTGTCATACAGAGTGAATAAGACACTTTTAAACAGTTGTAAGTGGGAAGCAGGAAGTCAGTGGGGACACCAGCTAGGGATGTGCATGCTGGGTGTAGGGAAGGTCCATAGCTGCACATTTCTTTAACTGCAATAGCTGTACATATGTTTGACATTTGCTGTGACATTTGAAACCTTCCACCCCTGAGAGAGGGGTGAGGACAAATAAGTATATTGTACTAACAATTATGAATATCAGGCACATGCAGTGCTTGTGAACTGCTATACTTTCATTAGTATGTTAGATGGCTACATCCTTTGATATTTCTGTGTTGTACTCCTACATAAGGGCATGCTTGTGGAAGTAATTCTACAGCTATTCACAGAGTGTTTAACAGCAGACAGGCTGATATGCCTGTGTGTTTCTGACACTTCCAGGCCTCAAATACTCTCAGGTATATATTTGACCAGCCTCAGGGAAAGGTACATATCAGTGGGATACACCAGTGATATATTTCAGATATTCTGCAGTTGTGACTGTGGGGTATTTTGAGCATATGTATTACTACACCATTTCTGACATGCAATTAGTGTCTACTGTAACTTACTGACAGTTACCATTACGTGGGATTCCCCACCTTTCTGCCTACTGTGAGTACATTTCACAGGGAGTCAGTGGTGCACAGTTAACATTTGTTTGCAAATCAGGGACATCCCTGTAAATCAGTCACAGTTGGGAGGTCTGGCCTCTTACCTATTCAAATATGGCAGTGCTTATCCTGCTCTGATACTGTGTGGGGTTTGTAAGGTGCTACTGTAACATTATTACCTACTAGCATGGCTGTTTCTCTTATCACACTAATGTAATGCAATTCCACAAGAATTGCCAGTAAAGATACACAGAACAAGCTTTGTGTAATGGCCTTCCTATTTCCCTTTACATTCACTCCTTGTATTTCATGATATATTTCTTTCAGCACCAAGTTCTTGAATATCTGCTGTGGATGAGGGTAATTCATGCAGTCTAGTGTGTCCAAGGTCCTGAGTTTGAGACTGACATGGGTATTTTATTTTGCTGATGAGCAGACTACAGTCCTTGTCATACAGAGTGACTAAGGCACTTTTAAGCAGTTGTAAGCGGGTTTGCGCGAGTTTGCGCGACGCTTAGCTACGCTTATCTATGCTTAGCTAAGTGCACACAAGCGCACACCTGCTGACTACTGCTTAAAAGTGCTTACTCCCGCTAACACCCACGCTATTTTCTTTTAAAGAAAAGAAAATGGGGAAATAAGAAAGTGGTGAAATGGGGGCACAAAGAGGGTAGGACAGTAGGAAAACAAGCTCGGGATGTGCAGGAAGGATGTAGGGAAGGCCCATAGCTGCCCAATTCTTTACCAGCAACAGCTGTGCATGTGTTAGAAATTTAGAGTGAGATTTGATACCTTCCACCGCTGAGAGAGGGGTGAGGACAACAAAATATGTTGTACAGCCAATTGTAATTATCAGTTTACATGTCCAGCAGACGTATGCGAAATGGGCAGCTATGTATGGGGCGGAATTTTTTTGTGGGAACAGAGTGCCCTTTTTTATTTTTTTCAGGTGAGAGTGGAATGTGAGGTACAGGAAGTAGGTATATTTGGGGAGGTAGGTTGGGGAGGTTAACAGACAAGACAAACAAGACGCATACAGGGGCGGAGTATGACACATGTGGGGGGTAAACACAATTGATGGGAACGGATGTTTGGATATCACAAGCCCATGAGCCCACAGATGGCAACAGTGGAACTGAGATCCCCACCCATGGGCAGTTACCACTGCGCCTTCACAGTCCAGGCCAGGGCTGTGCTGGGAGCTGGATAGGATGGGCAAGCACACCCATGAGTTGCGCCACTCTCGCCTCAAGCTGGCATAGGGGATCAGTCACGGAACACCTGATCTCACTACACACCACAGACCGGACCCTATGGAGGGTGAGTGGAGGCTCTCCTCAGGCCACGCTTGCAGAGGGGGGATGAGCCCCATCCCCTGCAGCACTTCCACCTGAAGGTGGCACAGGGCCACCGGAGGAGGAGGTCCCGGCCTGGGCACTGGTGCCAGGTGCACTTGCCAGCTGAGGTGGGAAAGGTGGGTCCACTGGAACCTGCCTTCCCTGTTGTCCTACGTTTAGCAGTATTTTATGGCATTTTGGGTTAGTAACAAACAACACCATTCAAAATTAGTTGTAACAGCATGCATCAGTATTCCCATTAACCAAACACACATGAATTCCAAACATTGAGCAGCAAGCATAACACATGCATATTTAGAACAACAGTGGACATTCCAACAGCATGCAGGGTTGATTGTTGGCAACAGGCCATCAGGTTTGGATATGTGAACAGGGCACATGCATCAACGTACATGCAGATATGTATAAACCAACAGGACAAATGTCCATGGGAATTAATTGTGAATACACATACCCAGTTTGGTGTGGAATGGCATAATTTGTGAAAATAGGGTAGGTTGGAGAAATATTACATTAACAACTTAAACTACCTATACATATACTGTACATTCCTAGTAGATTCAGATATATATCCCCTACATGTATTAGTACAGAGTCCTGTATGTAACCTTAGGAATGTTGGTGATGGGGATGTTACTGCTACATTAATATACATTCCATTTTTATTCATATATGTTCATATCTGGCTGTGTTCAGGTAAAGCATCCTGCCACATTTGATTTATTTGGGTCTAGACAACTGTGCATGTTCAGCATTTCATACAACCATACTATCTCCATAATGCAAGGGTACAGCAACATATACAAATTGTGGGACAGACACAGTCCAGGTTCTGTACTTTATTAAAGACATTTCACTCTTTGGTTGTGGCTGTCTCATTCATTTCATTATGTAGTGAATGCAGTATACCTTTATTCCAGACTTATTACAGCTTTCGTGGTAGCTTCAAACTCTCTTTCTCACACTCTCTTACTTATTTTATATTTACATTTCAGGATGGTACTTAATTCTAGGCTTTATTAACATTTATTACTGTGTTACAACAATCCTTTCCAGTTGACTCACTTATTTCATATGGCAGAATTTACAAGGATGTATTCGACAGTTGTCTATCCTTTGTTGATTGATTACAACACTCATTTTCAGGCTGAAGCAGTTATCTGATATTACAATACAGGTGGGAACTGTATTTGAGACTTGTTTAATCTTTATTACTGGATTGCAATACTCTTTTCCAGGCTGCATCACTTATCTAATCTTACAATACTAGCAGAATCTTTCTTCTAGGCTTATTTGACCTTTATTACTGGGTTACAACACTGAACTCTTTTACAAGCGGTCCCACTTATATTCTTTAACAATACCAGCAGAATAATTACTAACCTGCCTGGTGGCGCAACCTCAACAGCCTATCAGCATAGGCTTGCCAATTCGCAGAACGAACACCTGCAGCTGTAATATAAATGAAGGAATATTGTAACATACCTATCCATACTATAGGCTAGGATAGCATTTCTTACATACTTAATTACATGGATACTTACTCAGTAGTGGGGCATTGGGCATTTGACAGGCCTCCTGGATCCATTGGTTCAGTTGGTCCTCCTTTCTTCGCTTCAGGTCCTAATGGTGGTGACGGACCTGTTCACCAGTCCTCGGAATGCTTGTGGCACTGGTGAGATCATATGCCAACTGGTTCCACGCCTCTGCCTTATACGTTCCCCATTGATCCTGGCCCTGCATGAGTTGCGCTTCATGATCATGGACTAGGAGCCAAACCATATATTTTGACTCCTCAACGCCCCACCTTTGTGCTCTAAAGTGATTTCCCTCTCCTACACCTGCCATCTTGACTGCAAATGGGTACCACAATCAGTTATGGTGTGTATTCCTGCCTATGGGGCTTATATATGCCGGTTTTCCCGCACTTATCTGTGATTGGCTGTTTTGGATATTTCTCTGCTTACAGCAAACCTGCTTTGTCATGGTTATATTTTCATTCATTCCTATATGTATGGTAATACTGTATTTCTCAGTACAGCTGTCATGGCTTAGTGGTTCAGTACTTTGACTATGGTGCACACTATCCCGGGTTCGATCCTTGCCATTGCTTTTTTATTTTACTACTGTCTAGACAGGCTAGTAGGTGTGTCTGTGTGTAAAGGCAACTTTGCTACAGCTTGCCCAATGTTGCCCGACGGTAAGCTGGTTGGTGCACTGCGCAGCTCCGCGCAAACAGCTTACGCTGGGTAATGCGTTATTTAGCCATAAGCACTCATATTAAGCTGGGTAAAGCACTACCTAGCTACGGGCATTCATATTAAGCTTGTTAAAGTGCTGCTCAGCTACGGGCATTCATATTACGCTTGTTAAAGCACTGCTCAGCTATGGGCACTCATATTAAGCTTGTTAAAGCACTGCTCAGCTACGGGCACTCATATTAAGCTTGTTAAAGCACTGCTAAGCTACAGGCAATTATGATCCTTTTTATATATACATAATATATGTTTTGTTCAGAAATACATGGGCCATTTCATTACATTTTACTTAAATTAAATTTATATATATCGGGGAATTGTTTCATACTTATTTAAAGAAAAATGGAGGGGGGTGTTGTGGGGCTCGAACCATGACTACCTACTCTTTGGGCAATGTCTCTACCACTACGCTATTGCTACTTTGCTTAATTTGCATATGTAGATCTTATATGCTTTTCAATGTCATATCTGCTAACTGTGGTTGAGCGAAGGGCATACCCGCGCAAACGAGCGCAAATGCAGGCAAACATTTTGGAAATTAAAAAAAAAAGGAAACTGCTATTTTTACATTTTACATATTTTCAGTAGGATTTAGTATGTGGGGATGTGTGGTGTTGTGTTCCCTGACATTTCAGCGGACTCGCTCGTGGGTGTTTACTTTCAGGACTCTGACTCTTCTGGGGGCGTGTCTCTTTGCTGTACTCGGCAATTGGACACGCTCCCTACTTTCCTACATGGACTGTGTTAGACTTGGGTATGATTCCGCATGCCCTCATGAGTATGCATGGCATGCTGACGTCATACCGTTCAACTGCAGCCTCCGAGTAAGACATAATAAGTCTTACACAGAGGTTTTGTGAATCTGGCCCATGGTTTTCTTTAAGAAAAAGCAATATGTGACAAAGTAGTTTTGGTTATACCAAACTTGCCAGCAGTATCAGTAGCTGTTGCAATGATCATGGCTGCAAATGGGGTTTGGTTAAGGTGATGTCACACCCTCCATGGAGTGGATCTAACCCTGATTAATGCATCCCTGACTACTTTTCTCATTCTTGTTCTGGATCTTCAAAAGATGGCTACTCCTATGAAAGCATGAGGCTGTACTCCTAGCTTGTCCAGTAAGAAGGCCTTGATCATGCTTTAACTTTTGTATAATTCATACCTGGAGAAGATTTAGGCGTGTACAAGAAATTCCACCTGGATAAAGATCAATATCTGCCAGGAGTTGGCTGACCACCTGTCAACCATGACAGGAATAACACAGCAGTGCAATCACAAGTATGAAGACCTGTAGAAGTGTAAGGCTGACCAGCTGACCAAATAGGTAGACCAAGTTGCTGTGAGAATGCCAAAGTTCTATAATAAGTGCAATAGCATATTTGGTTTCTTAACTGACCCATATTAAAAAGAAGGTTAAGTTTGCATAACTACAGGTATTTGCAAAGACAGATCTGTGCTCCTGCAAACATTACTTGTAATGCTATTAAAAAATCCAAAGGGAATCATAAGCATGTTTGTAATCATACATGCATCTTTGGAAAAAGAGGCATATCAGTAATGTATTAAAAGATTTTAATAAAGTATACAAATGACACATAAGTGTATTAAAACAATAATCTGTTTGTGTAACTCTATAAATCATGTACAAGGTTACAGGTACAAGTAATAGTGACTAGATTCATAAAATAATACAATAACAATTGTAATTATACATTTGTAATTTATTACCATTACAATAATAGAATTATGATAACTACATTAGATGAAACCAGTTTTGTGTAGACCATAGAAACATAACTAAAACAGTTGCTTAACAGAGCTGCTTGCTCAAAATGTATTTTTAACTGCATGTATACTATGGCTGGAGTCTCACAGACCACACCTTAATTGGTTGCAGGTTGGGGAGGGGTGAAGTTTGCTATGCCAAATGAATGACCAGCTCAAATTCTACTGAGAAATTGCTGTTTTACTTCAATATTACTTATTAAATCAGACACATTTATACAGAAAAGGAACTGCAGTCATCCATGAAATAGTTCATATCTGTGTTTGTGATTTCATATACCAGAACACAGTGTTAAATGTTTAATTGAAAACAACATCCCAAAAACATTTCTTTCTTAGGGTTTATTGGCACAGTATTGCACTAAATCATACAGCTAGGCATGTGTAAGAGGAAGTAAAAAAGATAAAAATAGTTATTGTTTAGACAAGACTAATGACATATATAAGAAGTGCAAATACAGATAAACATGAATTGCCTTCTCTCTTTTAATAATATCTGAGGAAGAAATTAAATGCAATCACAGCAGCAAGAGAGAAGAATAGGAAGGCTGGTGGAATCTCCTGGAAAGTACCACAAGTGTCCAAGATAATTTTTTGTCGCACTAGTTTATAGTATATATAAGAAGCATACAAAAAGTATTAAAAGCATTGTAGTACTGTAAAAATAAAAGAGAAATACATGCTTGTACAACTGCTGCACTCTTTTTGACAACTGCATTCTGTATTACACATAAGGAAAATATTTTTTATAGCTTTCCAGATGAAAGAAATGCAACTGAAAATGTTACAGTTCAAGCAAATGTTACTGCTTTTAACCTGATTTTTAACCTCATTACTTTAATAGCATAGAGTATTGTAATACTATATTTAATACATTGTAAGTACATAATACATACACCCCTTCCAATAGTCAAAAGCCCTTGCCATTTGAAGCCACCACAAGTATGCATATGCACTACTCATATAATTCTTCCCAAGTGCAAAAGCACATCCCAAATCACTACACTCACTGTATGCAGAAGCACTTCCTGTTCATAGTTTTTGTTTCAGTAAAAATTTTAATGCAGTATTTTAGTAGTGTATGAAGTGGCATGTAAGCAGTATTGTATAGATTTATTATACTTTTCCTGTTTTGTTTTTTTCTACACTCCTTTTTTTTCTGTTTTTCTTAGCTTGCTTATGCATTTCTTTCTCCTTTTTTGTTTTGTGCCTCTCCTATTTATTTTCCTTTTTTTACAGGTTCAAATCCCGCAGGAGCATACTGGACACATACCTCCCAGGCTAGTGAAAGATCACCCTCTGTCCATCTATAGGGTCAGAGTGGAAGTGCTAGTCTTCCTGAGACTCTGGCATGTGACAGCCGGGCAAGCCTCACAGAAAGGGGCTTCAGAGCTTGTTGAGGATGTACTAGTTTAGATAGGGGTAAAGATAATTAATCCAGTCAAAGCCTCTCTTCAGTGTGAACAAGACACAGCCAACCACAGCACCAACACAGGCCCTTACCCATTAAACATTGGGTCCACCACCGCAACACCATCTGGCTGTGGATGTGTTTGAGGCTCTGTGGACTGGGATTCCAGCTGGCACTTAATCAGTCCTTCTTCACTTACCCTTTCTCCTTCACCCTCTTCCCTATGTCCCACCCATGCTACCCTTTTATTATGCTCTGCCTCATTTTTAAGAGGTGATTTAGACCAAGCAGTTTTTTAGACAAGCCTTTTTATTTATTTTATTTTTTTATTGAAAAAAAAGATAGAAATCTCACCAATATGGATCTAGGGCAATCGGATTGGTAGGGATGGGCTTACCAACAGATCAATGAGTTCTTTTTAAACCAAAAGAAAAAACTTTGTGTACATTTAGAATTTGTGAAATCCATGAGGTGAGAAATCAATTAGTGTATCCCCTTCTGATTTCTCATGAACTCCAAATATTCTCATAGGTATCTTTCACATGTAGGAGTGGTAATCCATGTAGCATTGCACCTATTATCTCTATTTTTGAGATCTGAACTCTTGTTTAATAATGAGCTATTTAGCTTTTATCTAAAGTCAATTTGAACTTCTTTTCTTCTTCTGTACCCCTCCCATCTACATCATTTAAAGCTGTTTTCATTTATTTATGGTGGAATCTTGATTTTCAATCATTTTCCTCAACACCTCAATCTCTTTGAAACTATTCTTTTGTAGTTTGTGAAGCTTTGTTTGAAAATTACCAGTTTTAAAGTATAATTCTTGTATGGAAGTCAGCATTTGTAGAAAATCTTTTTGGTTAGTAATCTCTCCTGGAGCAGTTCTAGATGAATTCATAAGTAAATCCAATGTTATATTTAAAAGAACATTTCTGGCAAAAAATGTTTTTTCTTTTGATAATTCTTTTACAACCAAGACTAAATGCAGAACTTACATAATATGTTGGTCAATATTTACATTGCCTTTTTAATTTTTTGAATTATTAACTGCAGAGTGCTAAAGGAGTTGTTGCACAGCCATCATCTTGGTTCCAATCCCTTATGCATTTATATTTTTTAACTATATACATGGGTCAGTCCTCAGACCAATCTTTTTAGCATCAACTGATGATCATGATGGAACTTGGGCAGAATTATCAATGGGAATGCCTTTGTCCCCTCAGCAGGTTCCTCAAGTAATCAGGAGGAAATGAAACATTCCATAGATAAACTTCCTGATCCATAACTGTTATAATATTATTTATTTATAAACACCTTTATTAAATTACAACTAAAACAATGACTCAGATGCCCATGCATTAGTATAAAAAACATAGTAACATTATTTTTTCATGCAGAATACAGTGATGTTTCCTGCATGACAATTATCATTCAGTCTTCCTGAACAATATTCTTCATGTATTCTTCCCACATATTCCATTTATTTATGGGTCATTTCTTGTTTCTTTTTTCTGAATATCCTGCCTCCATTTCTTTTACTGCCTTTGCAATATTCCATATTTCAGTTACAGATGATTTATATTTTGATTTAGATTTTCTACTAATTGATATTTTTGGCAGCCTGTAGTATTAAGCTTAGTAAGGCCTTAATAAGTCTAGGAAATTGATAACCTATGTTCCAGCTCAAAAGAATATATAACCTATGTTCCAGCTCAAAAGAATAACTATGCATGTATTTTGGTTTGAGTAGAACTGAATATATACCCACCCCCTAAACTCACCTCTTCAGAGTCGGTATGACAGGAGAAGACATGCAGATCTGTGGTTTGGGGCAAGATCCCCCACTGTAATGGAAAAAAAGGATATAACGTCTATGCAAAATTATAAATTTTGATAGATTGTAGGATTTGCTTCTGTCATAAGCAGATGTATGATTATAGCAGAAGGTAGTGACTACTTGCCACTATCATATATTTTATTAGCTACATCCATGTATTTTACTATTCCCAAATGTTTGACTTGTCTTCCAGTCTTTATGCGTCTGATGCCTTTCAAATATCAGTTTAATCTTTTTCAGTTCCATAGTGCTTACAATTACCTCATTTTAATGTTTCTGTTCCAAGTGAAAATAATTATGAACATACTTATTTTTGCAGTAACACATCTTAGGAAAGTATCCTTTTCTGACTCTGCTTCTACCAAGTGTACTGTATGCAGGTAAAAACATCCTATCATTCTTATCACTGTATTTACTACATGAAACTTGAATTAAAATCACATACCCATTTGTCTGAATCCATTTCTGTTACATGGCAGACTTACTTTACCATCTTTTTTGTATTCATTATTTTGCAAAACCGACCACTATAGATTTCATTTTGACTCAATATTTGAACACAATTTCATCTTCCACAAAGCCTGCTCATTAGATGGTTCTTTTAACAGTATACTTGTGATTTCTCTTGCTCTACACAGAGTAACAACTTTTAAGAATATGATATCCATTTATCTTAACAACCTGCTCTAATTATTGTTATGTCACTTATTGAAGTATCATTAAAATCACCAAATTCAGATTGCATGAGATTACTGTTCAGCCTGGTAACATAAGTGCCTATAGTTTTTGTTAAAGCTGTTGCTTTTGTATAGAACACATGGAAAATAAATGGCAAATTCTTCTTGGGATCACAAGAATTCATGAATTTCTCTCTAACTCTTAATATTTTGTATTTGTCTTTTTAAGAAAAGCAAGTGAAATAAAACCTTTAATACTTCTTCCAAAGTGACATGTAGGAAAGATACAAACTGTAGAGGCTTCTGAGGCAATCCACTTATAGTTTCGGATGCACTGTGCCCTTGGATATACAGTTTCCAGTTTTCTGCTAATATAAATGCAGTCAAATCATTCTTGGGTCTTGAAGTTGCAGCTTTTTTTTCACAGTGAGTTGTACTTTTGTGCTAGCAAACACACACACACACACACACACACACACACACACACACACACACACACACACACACAAAAACACACACATTTTTGAAAGAAATTTTATATATATGTATGTATATATATATATATATATATATATATATATATATATATATATATATATATATATATATATATATATATGGGTTTACCTTATTTTGTTGAAGTGCCATAATATCAAATCCCATTTTGTCGACGCTGAAAATATTGAAGCCCACTTCATCTAAGAACCGGAACTGCAAAGGACTTCCCAGGGTAAGTAACCACTTACCCAAAAAGAAAGAAAATCCAAACCACACCATCCCTAACCCACTGAGGTGGGGGGGGGGTTGTACCCCCCATCCCCTTAACTAAATACACCAACTCTGAGATCAGACCACAGTTGGAAAAAGGATGAAGTTCACTGTCTCGCACAACAGGTTACTTACCCTGGGAATATCTTTGTATCTCCGCTGCTTTGGTGTAGTGGGCTTCAAATTTTTCAACATTGACAAAATGGGATTTGATATTTTGGCATGGCACTTTGACAAAATAAGGTGCACCCATATATATATGTATATATATATATATATATATATATATATATATATATATATATATATATATACAGTATAATATATATATATATATATATATGTGTGTGTGTGTGTGTGTGTGTGTGTGTGTGACATTTATTTATTCTCTCTCAATCTATGTAATATCAAGATGCGTAATATTCATCAGAAAGACATTACAATTGCAGTCTTCCCTTATGGAAATGTATAGTCATGATATCCAATCCAATGTATCTGTTTCATTAACATTAAAGCTATACGCCTCATTTCTAACAGCAAAAAAATGATCAGACCTGTGTAATAGATTCAACAGAAATAAATTGAATCAGGATTCCACTGCAGGGCTACTGACCTAGCGGTGTGAACTTTGGCTCTAGATGACTGTCACTGTTGAAGGGACACTCTAACCCCATGTGTAAAAATGGAAAAAAGGGGTTGTGAATGGATGGATGGATGGATGGATGGATGGATGAATGAACAATGGACTCACAGTGATTGTTTGATAATATATGTCTCAAAACACAACCACATTCAAGAAATAGTTTAATAATACTGTCTTTACTTTTTTCATGAGAACATTAACGCCCTAAAGCCAAAAACATAATATGGTGCAAGCAGCTAATAAATCTCTTTGCATGTAGTATCATGCAAGTATCTGTGACCACCATTATTATAGTCAAGCAATGGTGATGTGAATCATCTCATATCATGCAAGTGACTTAGATCTGGGAGACCGCTGACTTGAACGAATGCTATGATCAACATCTAGTGAAGTTCAATTAAATTTTGACATTCAATGAAATTTATTTTGACTTAGCAGAAATATTGATTTTCATACTCAGTTTTAGTATCTCACTTTTTTTTTCAATCTTTTTGTCATATATATATATATATTTATATATATATATATATATATATATATATATATATATATATATATATAAAATATTCTGTCTGTGCACTTCATAATGTGCCTGTGTTTATTATAATTATTATTATTGTTTTGTATCTTATGTTACTTATTCATTTGCCATTTATTTCTCCATTCTCAGAGGTTCTGGGAATTAGTGGTGAATTATAACAGACTAAGGTACATCATGCCCATCCCCTTCCACTGAAGCAGTTTAAAAATATAAACAAATACACTCATTCACTGCAATGATTCTGTTATGTCAGATACGAGAGTGAAAGGGAAGTGCTTAATATGAATCAGTAAATGGGTAGAAATTAAGTATTTAACTTTGTTATACTAATCTAATTAGCATATATCAGAGTCCTTATCTCTTAACACAGTTTTTCACCCTCCTGATGACTTATCAAACCAAAACTCTAGGGTAGAAGATCTTTCCTCTCCTCCATTGTTATTTACATTGCTTTTTGTTTCCTTAGATTTATTATGAATTAAAAAAAACTTATGAAAGTAATCACTGCCTGAGGTATTTTCCTTTATGCAATCTACCATTCTGTTTCATTCACTTTTCAATCACTACAGTTCCTGCCTGTAAGGTTTTCAAAAAAAGAACATTAAATGCTTCTATGCTTTAGGGACAGAAACGATTGCCATAAGCAATGTCTTCAGCATAGAGTTAAAAGATTTGCTTAAGATTTAGATAAGGAGACATACATTAATCACCAGGGTGATATAAATGTGTCAAAAATGTGCATTAATGAAACTAACATGACATGCCAGAAAATGATATGCTTTCAAAGCAGTCCATTTAAGAATGGATAATGCTCTATTGGATAGTCAACTACTTTAAAGTATCAGTTAAGGATGTTCTTTAATGTTTTCATCTGCAGTGCACCTTTGAAACAATTTTGCTGCCATATTTTCTGTTCATTTTTCTAATTGTTCTTTTAGAAATAATACAACACAATATAAAAGGCAATACATGGGAATGCCTCATGCTTCTTAATGTTACTGAATGTGATTAATGTAGCTTTTCTTAGCAGTATTAAATGCAACATAGTAGCAGGACTTCTTTAGGCAGTAAATAACTACTATGTAACTACTCTTTTTTCGCAGTTACCCTTTAGTTTTAAAGAGATCAGTATGAAATTAATGATTTTATTGAAGAACTGTTGTGGACAAAGTACAGGCAAATAGATGTAACAAGGAGCTTAGGTTTTTGTGTCACTGCTCCAACTTCTTTAAACACCTCAGCATTAAAGTTATTTATATTTCATCTTTTAGAACAGCCACTGCAGTAGTTTGTGATAAGCATTCACTTGGCATTTCCCCCTAAATATAGACAGAGAATTTATTCTCTTAAAAAATAATGTTCACTTTTTGCTAATTCATTTTGGATGTTTTTTTACTGCCAGTGGCAGTCAGTTTCATTCATAAACATGCTGATAATGAAAATCATTCCCATCAGACATATCCTGTGATTACATTGCCTCAGTATTTCAAAGAAAGACATCACAAGTTAAACCCAGTCACACTGATTTTTTTTTCAGTATTAGATTGTTTTTCTCTTATTATTGGCTTGCTTTATTGCACAGTTTATTTTTTTCTCTGAGTTAAAAAAGTAAATACTTAGGATGTAAAGTAAACCTTATGAAACTTTCTGTAAATTGTACAGGAGATTAGGTAAACTGTTACTACTGCACTTAGGCAATAGCCTTATCTTTAACCACCACATGGCCACAGTGATGAGGGAAACCTTTAATGTTGCACAACATGTAATCATAATAATATATATCATTATCCCACTGTACTCTGCCCTTATCAAACCAATCATAGAGTAAAATGTTCCCTTTGCTATATACCTGGCCAGGCATATGCAGCAACTGGAGCGATCTCAGAGGTTCCTTACAAAAAGAATACAAGGCGTAACAAACCTGCCTTATGCAGAACACCTTAAAACCATTTTCCTCTACTGAGTCTCCTATAGATTGTTGAGGTGTGATTTATGTCTGGCTAGCAAGCCATCTGCAAACTCCACACTTACAAATCTTCTGCATATTCATAAGTCAAAGAGTACCAGAAGTACAAGATCCAGGGACTTGAATTTTGTCTGTGACTTCAAGCCATTTAAGCACAACTTAGGCCAGTGAATGGGGAAAAGGTAATTTACACCAGGCCTGGCATCCATGTCCCTTATGGACAGAGGTAGCTTATAAATGCCTGGCCTTTAGTTTCCTGTTTGGATACAGCATATCATTATTCTTTCAGGAAAACTTGGCTAGTCTTAGAAAGGCCCCCAGGCCTTAGCCTAGTAACAATCTATGAATCTGTGAATCAATGACTATATTTTAAGGGCAGCAAGCTAAAACAGAGCAATATTCTTATCCATTTAGAGTGCAGAGGATGTCTTCATGGTGTTCAGTAGAGTAACTATTACAGTTGTCTGTTCCTGAGGATTCAGTTAATTTTTGCCGTTATCCTAATGCTTTTCCTGAAGTCTAATTATATGTAGACCCACATTTTTATTTGATGCCACCACAATTTTTATGGGATTCTCCATCTTTGATAAAATACAACAATGCATTCAAAAACGTTCTCTCTCTCTCTCTTCCCCCTGTCTCTTTTAGGTTGGCATAATATACAGATAGCAATTCTCTCTCTTCAGATGAGTCACAGAGAGTCGCAACAATTCTCCTTTTAAGTGGATGCAGAGCAGGCCTGAAAAAAATGTAATTGTATGAATGTGTGTTTGTGTGTGTGTGTGTGTGTGTGTGTGTGTGTGTGTGTGTGTGCATGTGTGTGTTGTGTGTGTATTTCTGTGTATTTATATACAATTCTCTTCCACACACTACTATAACTCTGCAACTGTCACTCCCCAACCCTAGTAATATAACTTTTGGTGCCATAAATATTAGAAGCATAAGAAATAAAATTGGTGAACTGCATGCCTGGATTATGCAACATAACCCAGATATTATTGCTGTAACTGAAACGTGGCTTAAACCCAGCATAAACAACAACAAAATAGCATCTCCCAACTATAATATTATCTGCAATTACCATATATAGAGGAAAGGTGGTGGCATTGCTTTAACATTTCACAATAACTGCCACATTCCCCCTTAAAACAAACCAATACCAAAATTCTATTCAGCAGAGCTTCTTATTACTTTCTAGAAATTGAGCAATTATAAACAAATATGTATTACCGTTCTTTATATCCCTCTCAATGACAATACAGCTGTACTAGAAGATATCCTACACTGGTACCTATAACAATTCCACAAGAAAAGCTCATTTTGTTTTGCACAGCTAATAGCCCCACACATTATAGGAAAACATCAAATTCCCTGTTAGACTGGATCCTAGTATCACACCCTAGCAAATAACCCACCTCACCTGCATACCTCTCAACTGTACAGATGTATGCAGAATGTCCAGTTTTTGCCTCATATCTTTAGTCTGTTTTTCATAAAATTGTGGTTTTCTGGCAAATTAGTGGCAATTCATTAAAGACTGAAGTTAGAAAATGACAGACAGTTGAGTTTCAGACTTCATGCTCTTCAGAAAATTCATGCTAATGCAAAACCTGTTATTCTATCAACTTTCTAAGTTTGTAAGAGCAATATTTAAAAATTGTCCCTATTTTTGGGCCTTTGTCCCACTTTTATTTATGGCTTTGCCCAGGTTTCTTGCTCTAAGACATTGAGCAGTATGCTCACCTACAATGTCTGGCTGTCTTAGTGATCTTCTGCCAGGCTATAAAACTAAACATCTCACACATCCACTTTTAAAGCATATTTATAAAACTGCTTGCAGCCTTTCCAAGTTTAACTCATAAATGTTCATTACTAACCTATTATCTATTAACTGGAAATTGCTAAAATCCTCCCCTTTGATGATGCTGTAAATGAAGTCAATAGAACTTTCCTGAAGATCCTAAATAGCCTTCCACCTCATAGCAGGAAGAGACCAAAATCAAATGATGCACTTTAGCTATCCAAAAAGAGTAGAATGCTAATGCAGGACAGAGAAAAAGTATGGAAAGAATGGTAACAATATAACATGTCACAATATCTTGAAAATTTTTCGATGCTCTACAATTGTTTAAAAAGCAAATTAATGAAGAAAAACTATACCATAATAACTTCCAGAATAATCATGAATACAATCCGAAAGAATTATTGATAACCATTAAAGATATCTTGCATCTTGGTCATAAATTCAACCTAACCCCTCTCCCAATAACTCATAATTTGAAACTCTCAATAAAGCTAAATATAATGGCAAACAGGTCTCTTCCTGATTTCTAGACTTGTCTAAAGCCTTCAGCATAGTTTGCCAATCAAACTTCTACACCAAATATCCTCATTAGGTGTCTTTCAGCTCACCCTTTTATGGTTCCAAAGCTACCCACTAAATAAGTATCAATTAGTAAAATAGCAATCCACCCTTTCTCTATATGTCCCTGTCATAACCAGTGTACCATAATGCTCTGTCTTGGTCCCCTCCTCTTTAACAACAGCCCCTACACATATACACCACAAGCCTCTGTAATACAGTATGCAGATGACTCTACCCTCATTTGCCCATCTGACAACATGACACACCCCGAAAAGATTACTCAGGAAACGTTAGCAACTGAAACATGGCTTTGTCACTCAAATCTCATGCTCAAACAAAAAAAAAAACATGTTTTCAATCTTCCCATGAAAAACAAAATGTAAAGTTCACTCTCTTGATAATACAACCATTGAATTCACTTCTAATAGGAAATTATTAGGGATGATAGTGGATGACAATCTTAAATTTGGCTTACATATACAAAATTGCATAAGAAAAACTCACCAAAAAGTAGGGGTGCTTTATAGAGCAAAAACATTCTCACTGATACAACTAAAGCTCCACTTGTCACTTCTTATCTCCTCCCCACACTTCTTTATGCATTTCCATCCTTACTAACCTTCAGGCATCACAAAAAACAAAACGCGAACAATGTTTTAACAAAGCTGCTAAATTTGCAGTAAATACCTCTTTCAGGACCCACCACTATACAGCACTGAAAAGCTTTAATTGATTAAGACTACCCCAATCAACTAACATATACACAACTTCTTACCACCTATAAGGCATACATAGTGAAGTGGTGTTAGTGCACAAGCACTGATTCACTGTGTACGGTGTTTTCTTTTCTCAAGTGGTTATGTGGTTCTAGAGTTATTATATAGATAATTAAGAAGGGTTGGGGGGCAAAGGTTTCTACACTGGAGTCCAATATGATGGGTAGTTCACTTGTTAAACACCTGCACTGTAACATGTGCTGTATGATGGGTAGTTCACTTGTTAAACACCTTCACAGTACCATGTGCCATATGATGGAGTAGTTAACTTATTAAACACATGCACTGCACTGTACTATGTGCTATATTATGGGGTATATGCTATATGATGGGGTAGATGACTTGTTAAATTCCTTCACAATTTCCTGAGCTATATAATGGGGTAATATACATGTTAAACATCCTTCTCCCATGAAAAACAAAATTTAATTTGTGCTATATGACGGGGTGCTACACTTGTTTAATACCTATACATTGCTTTGTGATATTTGAGGGGTAGTTAACCTTTCAAACACCTGCACTATACCATGTGATATATGATGGGGTAACTGACATGTTAAGTACCTTCACAGTACCATATGCTATATGATGGGGTAGTTCACATGTTAAACATCTGCACAGTACCATGTGCTATATGACGAGGTAGTTCACATGTTAAACATCTGCATGGTACCATGTGCTATATGATGGGTTAGTTCATGTGTTAAACATCTGCACAGTACCATGTGTTATATGATTGTGTAGCTGACTTGTTAAACACCTGTGCAGTACAATGAGCTATATGATAGGGCTGTTTTCATGTTAAACACCCGGATAATAGCATGTTGTATTTGATGGAGTAGTTCACTTGTTAATTGTCTGCTATGTTCTCCTTGGCATTTCAGTGGTTTAACATGGTAATAGTTCACTATGACCAATGAAAAGAAAGTAACAGTATTGCCACAGTGACACTTTGTGCTACCATTATTTACCGTGAGATAGATTAAAAGAACAGTCAGTATGTGATGATGTTATAAGGATTTAGCAAAATTGCCAGTGTGATGTCTGTGACATAGGCAAATGTCACAAGTGAGTCAGGTATTTCATTGCATTAACATGTAGCATTTTCCATGTCAGATGTTCTACCTACTTATATATGAATTTGTCTTCAGTCATAATTAAGACATTTGTTTCTGTTATGAAGCAACTATGATCTTCACCACCTGCTAGCAATTAGCACTTTCATGATTCATAATGGTACCAGAGTACCACTTGCTACCCTCAGAATGTACCTCTCCTACAACACTGCTCTTCCTACCAATGATGTTATTGCAGTTTAGAGTGATGCCAGGTGACAGTATGTAGCATTATTGTTCTGCATTAGAATAAATGATAAATTTCCAAAATTGGCTGCAAATGACTTGCACTGCCTCTTAAGCAGTTTAACCTTCATAGTGCAAATTATGTCAAAGCACTACATGCTAAGATAAGGTATAAAATACTTTTCGATAAATACTCAGTCTCTTCTTTTCAAAATCTTTTCAAAATCATTGCCACAAGTCAGAATTCTGCAGAAAATGCTGCATGCATCTGTTCGACAGTAACTTGGTTGTAATAAAGATAGGAAGCGAACTATTCTCTAACAAATATCCTACCACTCGTGAAACATAATCCTGCATGTCAGATTTATCCAAAAGGACATTTTGTTTCCATCACAGAGTAGTGCAGTTTACTTGTAGACTCTTTACTCTTCAAGCATAAGTTGATACAATTATATGTCAGACAGATGGTAGAGCACTGTGTGCATTCTTAATAACACAGCTGACAGATTCTGATATGCCATCATGAGTAAGCATATGTCTAAATTATGGCACAGCAACATTTTAAAATTTGTTTATATTGTCTTCAGGGACTAACAATATAGTCATTGCTTCTTAGTGCATCATGACTGACAGTACTGCAGATTTTAATTGCTGCATTCTCAATAGGAATAAAAGCTTCAGTCCCAAAATAAACACATATACATAAGATGACTATAAATCTAAAGCAAGTAGAACTGAAAATTATATTTATTTTTAACTATGCAGCTTTGTTAAGGTGTCTCACTATTTGATTTAGCTGTTCATGCATCCCATTAGCAAAGCCATCACACACACACACACACACACACACACACACACACACACACACACACACACACACACACACACACACACACGAGTGCAACCACACATTCATGCAGTCTCATTCAAGCATCTGCAGACATGCACACACATGTCCGCATATACACATAAACACATAATGACACCAACCTCCACCCCATTCCACTACTTTGCTGGAATTATCTGAATTGAGCAGAACCATAAGAGTGAATAGATGAATGTCATATTTTGACAGCATTCACTTGCTTCTCATAGAAAAAAAAATGTACTTACTCAAGAATCACTCGGCTGAGTAAATCTGGAAGTGCAGATATTTCTGGGGAGAGCATATGGCTTATTAGCAATACCCACTCCCCATGGACTGCTGCACTAACACTTAGCTTTATCTGTGAGACCAGTCACAGTGATTAGACCACTGTGAGGGGAAAACCTTATAGGTAGAGGGGTCTGTGAATCAAAAAGGCTAAGCAAACCTTCTGAGATAACGTTTCCACATGACACTAAACCTTTCTGAATCACAGAGATGCTCAGATTGCCAACAAAATGCTTGGAATCAGAAGACTTCTACAAAACTTCTTCTCTCCTCCTTACTGCCTAACAATTCATTTTATTTTTCAACATTATTTTCCACCACAGCCTAATGGTAAATCCAGCTGCTTCTTGGTCACTGGCAGAAATCTTTGCAGTCATAGATGTGGATTTGTTGAAGTTTTGAATGATCTACTCATTTGTGTGTTCCTCCAACAATTGTGTGTGTGTGTGTGTGTGTGTGTGTGTGTGTGTGTGTGTGTGTGTGTGTGTGTGTGTGTGTGTGTTTATAAAACATTTAACAGTGACAATATATTAATTGATTCACTGGGTTTTCTGGTTTTCTTGTTTTCCAACTGGGCAGAGTCCATTTCCAGTAGATGCCAGGGGAGAAAGTTCCATCCTTACTGAGTAATATTTGAAAGCAGTACAAAAATCCTAGTAAAATTTAATATAATAAATAAATGAGTTGTAAACAAAAATAAATACTTTAAAAAAATCATAACTCCAATTGCTTGTTTATTTTCTAAAGCACTTACTCCACTTTAATAAATAAACCTGTATCTACTGGACTGCATGCTTAGTCTTATTTCCTGGTGTTCTCCTTGACAGTCATTCTCTAATGTAAAAGTATGTATAACCTGCTCCCATTATTCTATTTCCTCTTCTTTCCTAATTTAAGCTTATAATTTCAGGTCTGTAACCTCCTTTCCATCTCCTAGCCACATTCTGCAATATCTTACCCTGCTCTGTTCTCCACATCAAAACTATTACCTTTTCCCAATCTTGGAGATGCTTTCCTACCAGCTCTCTCATAATTGTTCATCTTAAGTGGCAGAAATGACCAACCTTTGTGGTCCTCTTTGCAAGGCATAGGATAATTATCATCACTTCATTAATTTTCCCCCAAATACCCTCAATTTTCCATGTCATCTGTTAACATCCAACTTTGTAAGCTGGGTGGATCTCTCTAACAGCCAACACATATATAGCTGCTTCCAGAAATCTTTTAATATTAGGAGCTCCCAGCCCACTTAGTCTTTTGGTTTTCTTAATATTTCTGAAGCCACCTTATATTTCTTATCATACCACAAACATATTGTCATCTACTGCTTAAGTTTCTTTACATGTCCACCCCATGGTAGCCATCAAAAGATCTCCCTAATGTAAAGCATTTGTGGCAAGATTAACAATTGCAGCATCTGGACATTTTGTTCTAACTCTAGAGGTTTGACAGACTGTGGGTTCAACATTTTTTGTACTTTAATCAGTCCCCTTTATAGACTTTTTGAAATATCTCCTCTTCCAAAAACAGATCCCCACATCAGCTTCCCCATTATTATCTGTTAAATATAGGTATTTCTGTATAAATTCCTCATCAGGTGTGTAATTAACACCTGGGTCTTTATTAAGTTAACTTCATAACCCAAGCTTCTAACAAATTTATCCAGGATTCCCCCACAAATCTATAGGTCTTCCTGGGAGTGAGTTAACATTATCAGAATATCATCTACAAACAGTAGATTCTTCCATTGTGTCCCTTCCCACTCATAGCCCTTTACTTGAGATTCCCTCGCCATTGCCACTAGTGGTTCCAAGCACAACAAGGAGTGGACAATGCTGCATTTGTGCCTCTCTCCAGTATAATTTCTTAAGACTAACTGTCTCTCACTTTTTTCCTATCTCTAGCCCTCAAGTAGAGTGTCCTAACAATATCTTTCCACTTGTGTGGAAATCCTGTCCTGGTCTATGCCTAGAAGAGGGAACTCCACTTAACTCAATTAAAGTCATTTTCTGCATCTACAGAGGGGATTATCAGCTACATTTTTTGTCTTTCTGGGTTTATTTTATGATCATTAGTGTTCTTAATATGTTGTCAGACATCCTCCCACCCCAAAATCCATGCTAACCTAAATGTATCAAATCCACACTGACCTAAATGTAGCAAATCTGCACTCAACTAAATATATCAATGTTAAATAGGCATAGATAAAACTTCCTAGTGAACCACCACAGCTAAAAACTTTGTTTATTTTAAAATAGAGACAAAACATAAAAGACTTCCAACGAAAGAGTGCTCTAACTGATTAGCACTTTCAGCTATTCAGCCTTCTTCAGATCATATACTCTGTAGCTCTGCAACTGAAGTTAAATAGCAAGTCATTTCCATATACTGCAGGTAATGCCTACTCATTAACCAATCTAATGTCATAGCAACCAATCATGTTTTTTAGAAATGACAAGCCTCCTTTACTGAGCTTATAATAAGACATCTGTTCTTTAATATTGGTTTAAGTGGGACCATTGTATTAAGGCCTGGGGGAGGGCGATCAACCCTTAAGTTCACTATCCATTTCCCTTGAGTCTGTGGGAATACATCCTAAAGCTTTAAACATAGAGCTATGATCAGTAAGATACAATGTGGTCAGTCAGCACATTCTTTAAATCCTTGTGCTTAATATCCCTCAAGTGTCGCATAACTCTGTCTTTTAAACGCTGGTCCGTTCTTCCAATATAGAACACCAAGCATTTCTGACAGGTTGCCAAGTAGACCAAATCCTGGGTATTGCAAGTTGCACCAGCTTTCAGTAGGTAATTAATTCCAGATGCAGGATGCATGAAAAGATATCTGCTGTCGATATAAGGACAGGCTTTACACTTCCCACATTTGACTGTTCCTTTCTTCTGGTGTGTATTTTTCCATTCAAAGCCATCTTTGTCACACAGCAGTCTTTTAATATTCTTTCTGTTCTTGAAAACAAACCTTGGTTGTTCTATACAATAGTTTTCACTTTTGCATCTTCTGTCAACACTGGCCAAAACCTTCTGACCACATCACAGATCTTTTGGCTATCCATACGGTAAGTGAGAATGCATTTTAGATCTTGGGTCAAGGTCCTATCTTTAGTGGCAGTGGCCTCAACTCTGGCAATAGTGTTTCCATTAAAATAGGGATGACCTTTATTGCACCTTATATCCTGTTGTGTACATCTCATAGTAAGATCTCTGCTATGATAACCTCTATTTCTCAAGTGTTTACAGAGGGTGACCTGCTCCTTTTCAAAATCAGCATCTTTAATACAGAGTCTAGATATATATTGCACTTGATTTTCTATGATGTTTTTGAAAATGTGACCTGGGTGCCTACTATTTCTGTGTAAGTAATGGTTCTTTCATGTATCTTTGCTGTGCATTTTTCTATGTAGACTTAGCCTAGGATGTAGGGTTACTTTAACATCCAAGAAGTCAATCTCTTCCTTTAAATAAGCTATCTTAAATTCAAGGAAATCCATGGTGTTTTTCAGATATTCTGTGAACATATCAAGTTCTCTTTCATCTCCTTACCAAAGGACAAAGATATCATCCACAAAACGAACATAATACACCAAATGTCCAAACCAGGGGTTGATGGCATTCAAAATATGATTTTTCTCCCATTGTGTTAAGACTAGATTTAAATACCTGTTAGAGCAAGGGGTGCCCGTAGCTACCCCCCCATACTTGCCAAAAATAGTTCTTCCCATAAGCAAAAGCATTATTTTCCAGAATTAATTCCAGCAGAGAGCAAATTAGGTCAGAATGAAATCCTGTTTGTACAAGAGACTCTCTAATTGTTTCCACTCCATAGCCAGTAGGTATAACTGTAATCAGACTATTAACATCCATGGTAACCAGAATCAAATCTGAAAAATGATCCATATCTTTGGTTTTCACAGGCAAACTTTCTAAAAATCTCCCTGTGTCTTATAAAACACTATCTGCCAACAGTAGGACCTTCTTCAGCTCATTTTAAACATAGATGGATAGTGGTTCAGTTATCCAGCCTCTTCCTGCCACAATCGGTCTTAGTCGGGGGGGGCATCTAAAATCTTGTGTATTTTGGGTAAACCACTGATTCTAGGGATGGTTGGATACTTGATTTAAAAAAAAATCAAATAAATCTTTAGAATGACATCTCTCCATTAATAAATCTGTAAGAGTATTCTGAAATACTGTGATCATCCTATCCAAGTCTTCCTTCTTAATATTTTTATAGTAAGTACCTCTGTCAGCATTTTTCTGTACCAGGTGGAATCCATTATCACGATGGCCCCCCTCCCTTGTCAGCTGGTTTGATGACAATATCTTGATTGTTCTTAAGTTGGAATAATGCTTCTTTCTCATTAAATGTCATATTATGAAACAGTCCACTTATCTTCCCTACTCCTCTAAACTTGTTTAATTCATTCTCACATAAGCTTAAAAAAAGGTCCACTGTAGTGTAGTTCACAGGCGCAAAGGTGCTTGGTTTCTTATATACACTCTGTCTGTTATAGCTTTCATTCTCAAAAATCGTTTTGAGTACTATTTCTCCAAAAAAGTTTTAGGTCAGTGGCAAATTCATTGAAATCTGAATGTAGTGATTCAATAAAATAAAAACCTCTATTTAGAACCTGTATTTGCTCTGAACTTAATGAAAACCTTGATAAATTAACAACCAATTCACACTCATTAGCATTAAAAAGGTACGTTTCTTTGTTTTCCTTTCCTGACTGGATGTCCTCAGGTTCCTGTGGTTCTGTTGCTTTATAAAAAATGGTAACTAATGCATCAAGGGAGCATGTACTGCTCCTTCTTTAGGTTTAGTTCCTATAGAGAGATTAATCATTGGTTTCTGGCTTATCACAATACCACTAGAATTACTAGATGGTTGATTGCTATATGAAGTTGATGGAGCAACTTCCATTTCCTTATATGTTCTAGCTTCCTCTGTATTAGCGTTTGAATTTTCTTTAAGAGAGTTCTTACTTGCAGTACTTAGTTTATGTTTATCCAAAAGTTTCTTAGGCACTTTTTGCATACTTTCCTCTCTAGGCCACTCAAATATATGACCTTTTTTAAAATCTAGATGATCTCTTGCTAGTTTTTTTCTTTTTTTGATCTTTTAGTTTAGTGTCATATAGACTGAGATTAAACTGCAATGTTTCAATCCTCTGCAGGCAGTTTTCAGTCAAATTCATTTGCCCTAGAGCAGCTTGTTTACTTTCAATAAGCTCTGCTAACTTCCTTTCTTCAGGTTTAAAAAATTCAATGAGAAAGTGCATATATCTGAAACTAGTTTCCAGATTTATGGCTTGCCATTGCGCTAATAATTTCGAATAATGGTTGCCATAACTTGCTAAACACTTAACACGCATCCCTGTGGGTATAATGTGGTAATGCATACTGGCTTCCATATGGAAGTGTTGCTACTGGAGTCTATTGAGATGATATGCTGCATCTTCCACTTCCGTCAGTACTTGATTAAAACGTTCATCATTAACAGTGAGCTCTATGACATCTGTAGTTTCTACATCCAGGTTTAAACCTAGTAAAGGATTGTTTTGCTCACCTAGGAGTTCAGAAATTGGTCTATTTCGTGTAGGTTCCTGGGCATTCACACAAGCCATTGCAGCAGCAAAATTACTCTCGGCCATGGGCAGCTCAAGATAAAATGCAAAATGTAAAGAGAAACTCGAAACTGCCAAAGGTGCACCAGACAGAACAAAACTAAATAGACATAGACAAAACTTCCTGGTGAACCACCACAGCTAAAAACTTTGTTTATTTAAAAACAGAGACAAAACATAAAAGACTTCCAAGGAAAGAGAGCTCTAAACGAATAGTGCTTTCAGCTATTCAGCCTTCTTCAGGTCATATACTCCATAGCTCTCCAGCTGAAGTTAAATAACAAATTATTTTCATATAGTGCAGGCAACGCCTACTTATTAACCAATCTAATATCATAGCAACCAGTCATGGTTTTTAGAAATGTCAAGCCTCCTTTACTCAGCTTATAGTAAGATGTTTATTCTTTAATATTGGTTTAAGTGGGACAATAGTATTAAGGCCTTGGGAGGTGATCAGCCCTTAAGTTCACTATCCATTTCAGTGAGGTTCTTTACATCTCTGCCCCATTAGTCTGTGGCAATACATTCTAAAGCTTTAAACACAAAGCTATGATCTGGATAAGATACAATGTGGTCAGCCAACACATTCTTTAAATCCTTGTGCTTAATATCCCTCAAGTGTCGCATAACTCTGTCTTTTAAATGATGGTCCATTTTTCCAATATAGAACACCAAGCATTTCTGACAGGATGGCAGGTAGACTAAATCCTGGGTATTGCAAGTTGCACTAGCTTTCAGTAGGTAATTAATTCCAGATACAGGATGCACAAAAAGATATCTGCTGTCGATATAAGGACAGGCTTTACACTTCCCACATTTCACTGTTCCTTTCTTCTGGTGTGTATTTTTCCATTCAAAGCCATCTTTGTCACACAGCAGTCTTTTAATATTCTTTCTGTTCTTGAAGAAAAACTTGGTTGTTCTCCTACAATATTTTTCACTTTTCCATCTTCCGTCAACACCGGCCAAAATGTTCTGACCACATCATTGATCTTTTGGCTAGCCGTACTGTGAGAATACATTTTAGAACTTGGGTCAAGGTCCTTTCTTTAGTGGCTGTGGCCTCAGCTCTGGCAGTAGTTTTTCCATTAAAGTAGGGATGACCTTTATTGGACCTTATATCCTGTTGTGTACAACAGCAATCTTTTTGTGCATCCTGTATCTGGAATTAATTACCTACTGAAAGCTGGTGCACCTTGCAAAACCCAGCATTTGTTCTACCTGGCAACCTGTCAGAAATACTTAGTGTTCTATATTGGAAAAATAGACCAGCATTTAAAAGACAGAGTTATGTGGCACTTGAGAGATATTAAGTACAAGGATTTAAAGAATGTGCTGGCTGACCGCATTGTATCTTATCCTGAGCATAGATTTATGTTTAAAGCTTTAGAATGTATTGCCACAGACTAATGGGACAGAGATGTAAAGAACTGCACTGAAATGGATAGTGAACTTAAGTGCTGATCACCCCCCAAGGCCTTAATACAATGGTCCTCTTTAAACCAATATTAAAGAATAGACGTCTTACTATAAGTTGAGTAAAGGAGTCTTGTCATTTCTAAAAACCATGACTGGTTGCTATGACCTTAGACTGGTTAATAAGTAGGCATTGCCTGCAGTATATGGAAATGACTTGCTATTTAACTTAATTTGGAGAGCTATGGAGTATATGACCTGAAGAAGGCTGAATAGCTGAAAGCGCTACTCATTTAGAACACTCTTTCATTGGAAGTCTTTTATGTTTGGTTTCTGTTTTTAAATAGACAAAGGTTTTAGCTGTGGTGGTTCACCAGGAAGTTTTATCTATGCCTATTTAATTTTGTTCTGTCTGCTGCACCTTTCGCAGTTTTGAGTTTCTCTTTACATTTTGCCTTTTATCTTGAGCTGTCCATGGCTGAGAGTAATTCTGCTGCTGCCACTGCTTTTGTGAATGCCCGGGAACCTACATGAAATAGACCGATTTCTGAACTCCTAACTGTGCAAAATAATACTTTACTATTATTTGCAGAAAAATAGTATGCACCCAGGTCACATTTTCAAAAACAGCATGGAAAATCAAGTGCAACATATATCTAGACTCTGTACTGAAGATGTTGATTTTGAAAAGGAGCAGGTCGCCCTCTATAAACATTTGAGAAATAGAGGACAGTCACCATAATAGAGATCTTACTATGAGATGTACACAACAGGATATAAGGTCCGATAAAAGTCATCCCTATTTTAATGGAAAAACTACTGCCAGAGTTGAGGCCACTGCCTCTAAATAAAGGACCTTCACACAAGATCTAAAATGTATTCTCACTTATAGTATGGATAGCCAAAAGATCTGTGATGTGGTCAGAAGATTTTGGCCAGTGTTGACAGAAGATGCAAAAGTGAAAAATACTGTAGGAGAACAACCAAGGTTTGTTTTCAAGAACAGAAAGAATATTAAAAGACTGCTGTGTGACAAAAATGGCTTTGAATGGAAAAATACACACCAGAGGAAAGGAACAGTCAAATGTGGGAAGTGTAAAGTCTGTCCTTAAATAGACAACAGATATCTTTTCATGCATCCTGTATCTGGAAAGCTGATGCAACTTGCAATACCCAGGATTTGGTCTACCTGGCAACCTGTCAGAAATGCTTAGTGTTCTATATTGGAAGAACGGACCAGCGTTTAAAAGACAGAGTTATGCGACACTTGAGGGATATTAAGCACAAGGATTTAAAGAATGTGCTGACTGACCACATTGCATCTTACTAATCATAGCTCTATGTTTAAAGCTTTAGAATGTATTTCCATAGACTCAAGGGGTGAAGATGTAAAGAACTGCACTGAAATGTGCAAAGTGAGTTTGATAGTGAACTTAAGGGCTGATCATCTCCCAGGCCTTAATACAATGGTCCCACATAAACCAATATTAAAGAACAAATGTCTTACTATAAGCTGAGTAAAGGAGGCTTGTCATTTCCAAAAACCAATATTGCTTGCTATGACATTAGATTGGTTAATGAGTAGGCGTTGCCTGCAGTATATGGAAATGTCTTGCTATTTAACTTCAGTTGGAGAGCTATAGAGTATATGATCTGAAGAAAGCTGAATAGCTGAAAGTGCTAATCATTTAGAGCTCTCTTTCATTGGAAGTCTTTCATGTTTTGTCTTTATTATTAAATAAACAAAGTTTTTAGCTGTGGTGGTTCACCAGGAAGTTTTATCTACGCCTATTTAATTTTGTTCTGTCTGGTGCACCTTTGGCAGTTTCTAGTTTTCCTTTGCAAATGTATCAATGTTGGCATTGTGTTTGCTGCAAAGGCTGTTATAAAACACATGTGGTCCTGATTTAACACTAATGTTGATTAGAAGGGGCATGGCTGTATAGGGATCCTTCCCTTATTTAAATATTATTGTCACTATGCCTCATTTCAGGTTGTAGTGGTTCAGTGCCCTCCATAATATCATTAAATATCTTCATACATGTTTTTATTGCTTGTGCTTTTGTTTTTCCCCCCAAACAACTATTGATGCTCTAGCCGATCTTGAGGAATTGCTGGTTGCCATCTTTCCCCATAACTCTTCTATTTCCTTCAGACTTAATGGTCATATATAACTGTCTCCTTCCTCTCCACCAATCTCTGCGAACTCCACTTTAATCCATTCATATCCTCCTCTAAATATTTGTGGCCCTACATCCTGATTTTCTGTCTAGAGATCTTTATGACATTCATTAAACACTTCTAAAATATACCCTAACAAAGTTTACATTTAGGGATTTCTCTGAGGCTACTCTCATATATCATATTGTCCTATCTAACTGATCATGCAATACTTGATTTAGGTTCATAGGTTCATAGGTTCATAGGTTTATACTAGGCTATCTGCCCTAAGGCATTTATAAGCCTAGCCCAAATTATTGTGGCTTACGCCACCCCTTATATGAAAAAATACTGTGCCCATTAGTTTGTTGTGCCTCTGTCCAGCAGTGACCCAGAGATGATTCCCGGGGTAAACCTACGATCTCCCATCCACAGGTCTAGATTTCTCTTGAACAGAGTCAGCGAGGTGCTCTGCCTCACATGGACCGGGATTTTATTCCACAGCATAGGGAGTCTCTGAGTGATAAATCTATCCCTCCAGCACGTCCTATTTATATCTGTGCTAAGGTTTAAGTCGCTTGCTCTAGTGGTTTTGGTGGATTTGGATTTTTGAGGTGGAGCATGTCCATTAATTCGGGTTGGACATGGCCTTGTATGTCAGGCACATGTCACCTCTGAGCAGGCGGTATGCGACTGAATAGAGCTGGAGTTTCTTCAATCTGGCAGCATATGACAGATTTTGGAGTCCCTTTATCCTTTTGGTGAGGAACTTTTGGGGTCTCTCCAATTGCTGCAGATGTCGGGTGAGATACATCCCAAATGGGGCATTGTACTCGATCATTGGTCTGATAAGTGAAGAGTACAGGGGAACAATGACCTCACTAGATCTGGATGTGAATCCCTTCATGATCAGGTGGGCAATGTAGAAGGTCTTTCTAACCACTTTAGCAATGTGAGTGTCAAAAGAAAGGCCACTGTCAACCTGGGTCCCCAGGTCCCTGATAACCTCTTCTGTGCTTAGTGGATTGCCACCTATATGGTAGCTTAGGGTTACCTTGTTTTTCCCGAAGGGTATGACTATACATTTTTTGGCGTTTAACTTCAGGCCATGGCTCTGGCACCAGCTATCTGTTTCCGTGAGTCCCTTCTGAAGGATATCAGTGTCCGATGCACTTTCCACTATGGCACCCAGTTTGCTTTCATTAACTCTTGCCAGCTTTCTCCCAGTTGTTTTTTATCACTAAAAGTCCCACATTTCCTTCAGCAGTTGGTTTTTCTTCAACCTTGCCTCTAAGACACAGTCTTTCATGTTTTTTATCTTTCCATTTACAAGTGTCCTCTTGCACTCATCCCAGCTCTAACTATCCATCTGTAGCTCTCTTACCTCTTCTTGTAACATTTTACCCACCTACCTTTATCTTTTTATTTTTTAATTCGTAAATCTTCAGTGCCTGGGGAAGCTCCTTCTGTGGGCCAGTCTAGCACGCTACACTCAGCAAAACAAGATCTGATCACCAAATGATTTCTATATATACCCTTCCTCTTCTTGGTTCATCCTCTATATTAGCATAGCCCTTGTCTATTCTTGTCCACATTTTATGTTGAGCAGAATAAAAGAAAATCCCTTACTAATATGATTGCCCCCCCCCCCCAATCTTCCATCTATCCTGCCTTTCCATTGTGACTCTCATATTTCTTGGTCAAACAATAACTTCACTTTTAGTTACTATATTGCAGTTGCCAGTAACCATGGTTACATCTTCCTGGAATGCCATTGCTGATATCATCATCTTCAGCATCATAGCTATTGTTGCTTTTGGGGAAAATTACACTCCTACCACTGCCTGTTTCATTCCTAATGTGCATCTTCTAAATCCCACACAACATCCTTTTTCATCAGTTAACATCCCCTCTGTCTGTAGCTGCCATCTTTTTTTTCCCCTAGAACTATCACTACTTCTCTTCTCCTGACGTTGTGGGCCTCTTACTACCTTGTTGCCTGCCCTATTCAATTCACTGCTTTCCTGACTAACAAGGTGGGTTTCTGCCATGACTACCATGTCACCCCCTTTTTCTTAATATGTTGGAAAACTCATTCCCTCATTACTGGACGTGCCATACTGTTAAGATTCCACCCACAGGTCCATATCTTTTGCATGTCCATTGCTATCCTCTTAACCTCATATTTCTCTGCTCCTTTTAGTTCCAGAACTCATAATATATTTCCCCTTAGTAGCATGTCCATTGGATATTGCGTTTTGGTATGGTCAAATGAACCAACCATGCAGATCAGTGCTTATTTTTAATTATTAAAATTTATTTACGTTTTTAAATGTATACTCCCTGATTTTGTATTTGCATTTTAAATTGTATATTCATGCTTTTGTATACTGTATGTTCCATACTTTACTTATGTTATATTCTGTTAGTTGCTTTTGGAGCTTTTCTCCCTGGGCCTCCACTGAAAATGGGATCTGCTTGGCCCAGTGGACTTCCCCAGTCATCAAATTGGAAATACATAAATAAATAAATAAATAAATAAAATGTGTCTTCTCCCATCATCAGATAGGAATTGAATGTATAAATCTAAGTAACATGGGTCATTTGGACACTCTCTCCTATGCTTACATTGTTAAGACATTACCTTGATTACAAAAACCCTTGTAGGTTTATTGACTGTTTTCCTCATTCCTTGTCTCTTCAACTGAGTCTTAATACCAGACATTCTAATATTCATTGCCAATGTATTGCTATTATCACATGATCACCAAACCATTTCTTGCTCTGTTAGATGCTATGACCAAAAATGTACTGCCTCCAAGAACAGTTGTTCGATGCTTCTTAAATTATCCACAGCTATCAGAAAAGAAAAAAGTACAAAAAGAAAAAAGAATAAAAAAAAAAAAACAAATAAAAGAAAAGAAAAAGAAAAAAGCAAGGAATATCACATGATAACAATAAGATAACTTGCACTGGCATGTGTTTTTCTACTGTCCATCAAGGTGCTTATTTACTAATTGCTAGTCCACATGTTCTTCCCTTTGCTTTTTGTCCCTGGCTGCCTTTATAATTTCAGCCTTTTCTTTAATAATCTCTCTCCTATGAAGTACTAGAAACAGACCTAAATGTTGTTCTGATCTGCCATCACATTTCTGTCCTTCTCCATATTTGGTCATGCAATTCTGTTTCATTTAATCTGCATTCTCCCCTCATCAGACATTTGTAGGTAGTTCCAGTACCACCATAACTTCATTAGGGTTTGCAAAATTTGTGTGGATCCTGCTAGGAACAGCCTCATCCTTGGTATAAAAACATTTTGCTTTTTTAGGTTTTCCAAGAAAAATTAACATTCTACCATCATCTATCTTCAGTAGTGCTCCTGCTTCCATACTGCAGGTAGTATACACATCCTCTCAGTGCATAGGTGACAAATCATATAGTGTCTGTTGATCTCCTTTAAATGCAGGGTTGTGGTTGCCACAGTTTTCACTGGGCCTTTGCAATGTCTCTCTGGGTTTGTGGTATATCAGGGCATTTTTTCAAGAAGTCCTTCATCATTTCCACACAATCTCCTTTCACAAGCTGCCCCTGGACTCTACTCACTCTTATATTTTCTATCCTAGCATGATCCATAGCATAGGGTCCTGGCATAGCTGGATGTCTGTTCAAGTATCCCAAACCTAAACCAATGTTATTCACTTTCTATCAAATGTCTAAATAGGACCTTTGTGGTCTTCCTTCTTTTAACATCTAAGTTGTACTCATAGATTCTATATCTTAACTTTCTTGAGGTGTTACTACATAAAATGTTGAACACAACTCACATAAGCCACATACACCATCCCCTTTGACTCACACGAAAAATGTCCTTTGACTTTAAAAGTTTTGTCATTGATTAAAAAACTTTCGGCACATTTTATATATGTGCACTGGGTGGAATGCCCACATTTAAACATTCCATCTACTCATTTACTATTATAACTCATACCATTACCCCTCCCCAATAATTCCTTAAAAGAGAGGCTTTCCTATACACCATATGAGATTTACTCCCCACTTTCCTAAAGATATTAAAATAAGGAAGACCACAAATGCCTTATTTAGACATTTGATAGAAAGTAAAGACCATTGTTTCAGGTTTGGGGTACTTGAACAGATCACTACTGACTTATGGGGTTTTGTTATGGATGAGCATCACACCAAATTTGAACTTAAATGCAACTGTTGTTAAATGCTGCTAATTATCCAGGTTTTCTATGCAACAGATGTAAGAGGAAACGCAGTGCAGTACACTGATCAAAAGTTTAAAACTTTAATTTACTAATACAACTTACACACATATAATGACAATAAAAATGAAAACTTTTTGTCTGATTACAATGAGTTAAGCGCTTTCACCTATCTAACGTAGGCTTCTTCAGAATTATCCAGGTTTGAATGAAACAGTGTCCATTAATTCTATTTTAAAACTTACATATTATGATGTTAAATAATATGTTTTTATTATCAATTTTTATTACTTTTCCATTGTTTTTAAGAACATACACCACAAATTATTTAATTATTCAATTAGCCAATTATTAGGGTGTGTTTTGTTTTAAACTGCATATATTTCTGGAGTAGGGGAGTGCATATCAGTTCTGAAGAAGTTTCTGGTGAATGTTATTGGAACAAATGCACTTAGCTGGTTGTTAATAAAGGATTCATTTTCCTACATTGGGTCTGTTTTTTATTTCATCAGTTTGTTTGTGATTTTGTGGTTATTTGACATTTCTGTCCAGACTGGTGTGTCCAATGACTTGAACTGTAGTGAACTCCATAAGTGCCTAAAAGTTATGGGCAACCTGAGTCTTCTACTTCAGCAAATGAGCCAATATTTCCAGATTCATTCTACAGGTATGGCTAGTAGTAAGCCTCCACATGATAGTTTGTCACCAAGTGATTCCCTGGTTTTACCACTTACTCAAACCACCCCAGCCTACATCCATGCGGGTCCTCAGCCAGTGTTCAAATTTGATTGTTGGAAAGCTAATCAATTTGAATTCAATGCAGGGGTGAACACTGTGGTGGTAGAAGCATCGTCAAATGAAACTTTACAACAGCAACTAGAAAGGTTGGAAAATAATTTATTTCTGTTTAAGAACACACAGTTGAAGAGCAGTTATTGAATGCATAACATCGAGCAGAGAATTAGCGACTCAGTTTTCGGAAGATTCCTAATGGAGTTCCATGTGACTCAGATTATTACAGTTGTGTTTGAAATGTCTGGGTTAGAGTTAATGAAAGTGATGATTAAGCACAATAATGTTCGGATTGATTCCTTATCTAAGGAATTCGATGTTTTGAATAGTAACATCAAAAATTACTTACTTTTTAGTCAGTATGAAACAAATTATGTTAACATTTTTTCTGCAGTGGACAAAGTGTGTAACAATAATCTGCAACGTAAATTAGGCAATTTGCAATGGGACATGAAGATATACAGAAAAGAGTTTGCTTATCCTAAACCTACCTATAGGGATGTAGATTTAGTTAATTTCCATTAAAGAGAGCCAATTAGACGTGAACAGGAAATTTTGTATGTCGGAGTCTTCAAAAAAAAACAACAGGAAAGAATGGCCCCTTTGAGTGTGTGTGTGTGTGGGGGGGGGGGTTCTCGGAGAGATTCTTCATTCCAGCAGGTGCTTTGAAGTATCAAGCAGCCCAGGAAGAACAGTATATTCAACAAGGAGCCAAACCAAAGAGTGTTTATCTGAAGTGGAACAAGAACAGGAGGAATTAAATGTTTCAGCCTTAAACAATGGTTGAAATGTGTTAGAAATCATCTGCAATTCTAAAGGTGACTTTAAAGTTTTTAATTATTTGAGCAAAAAATTGAATGTTGACCATGCTGATTTGTTGGCAAACTGCCTTTTGTCTGTGCCTTCGAGAAGGGCCAATTTAGTTGAAACCTTAACTGACTTTAAACTTTTCACAAGGAAACTGAATTTGTTTTTGTGGTTTTCTGAAACTCCGGATAATTTTACAGCTGATGTTTTAAAACATCCCAGTGTGTTTAATCCACCTCTCAACAATAGTGTGTTAATGTTTGAAAAATTGTGTGAATTGGATGTGAGGCAACTTTTACTTATATCTGTTAGGCTGAACATGAATAGAGTATGTTAAAACATATTTGTTTAGATCAATCTATTAGAGCAACCGGACAAAGTGTGTGGTATTGTAATTATGGGAAAAGATTATTATATTAATAAAATGTGGGATTTATCAAATGAAGCAACTTATTCTGAAATTTCTAGGAATGAAATAAACATTTTTATGCACAGGATAGATATTAATTACCCGCGGTGGTGGTGCTGCGGTAGCATTCTCGCCTCACAGTAAGACGCTGTCCGGTTCTATTCTCAGCTAGAGCGTCTTCTGCATGGAGACATGCATGAATGGGCGTACCTTCGTTGAAGGTTGTGCATCAGGGCTGGTAACTCGGCACATAAAAATCAACTACCAATCATTAGCGGACCGGAGTTCCGCTGTGGCGACCCCTAACCGGGAAAAGCCGAAAGACACAAAATGCACAGGATAGATATTACATTGTATGACATGTTGATGCAGAAACAAATAAGTAAAGATGAATATGATTATATGCACAATGATAAACCAGTTATAGCTGGTATGTTGGTATTCCTAAGTTTTATTAGTGTTTCTACAACCGCCCTTTATATCCTGCTGTTGATGCAACTAGATCAAAGAAATTTTTCATTGTTAAAATTTTAGACGAGTTGTTGAAGGAGAGTTAGTTAAACTCCCTCAAGTTTGCAGAGACTCTTGGCATTTTCTCACTTTGTTCAACCAGGTGGAATTTAATGAAGATTTTTTTGTTTGTCACTATAGATGTGGCAAATTTGTTTTTAGTGATTCCACATCAAATGGGGATGAGTTGGTTAGAAGTCCAACCATGGGATTCATGAAAGCTCTGTGGAAGAATAAGTGGATCATGCCCATGCAGCACAGCAGTGCACCTTGCATATTCATGAAGGTGTGCTGCTGTATAACCTGCATGGGAACGATCCATGAACAAGTGCAGAAGGCATGACAGAGCAGTGCTCACACAGTAAACATGCCCCCTGCACTCACAAAGTGGCATACAACACTTTGAAAACAAAAACAGTGTCCATGGACACTGTTAGCATACCTCCCAATGGAACAAATATTCACATAATGTCCAGATTTGTGCCTCATATATTAGGTGTGTTCCTCCTACTGTCCTGGCAAAGAGCTGAAGATCAAAGTCATTAAATAATGACAAACATTTCAGTCTAAGACTCCACATCCTTCAAATAAGTCAAGCTAATGCAAAATCTATTATTCTATCAACTTTCTAAGTTTGTAAGAGCAATATTTAAAATATGTCCCTCTTTGTTCCCCCATCATGTTAGGATTTGTCCAGATGTTATGCTCTAAGAGGTGGAGAGGTATGACTGTTAGCTATGTGCATTTCCCTAAACTAAGAAAAATAAAACAAATAATTTATTTTTTTCCCATCCCCACTAAAGTTTAAACATAGCTTAGTGGGTGTGCATGTTGTGCAGCTGTGTTCAGCATAGCCTAAACATCCTAAGGAGCTAAATATAAATATGCAGTCAAAATGCCCAAAGTGAGATAGCGAAGTGGTTAGAGCTTTTGCCTCGCATACAGGCACTTATGTTTTGAGCCCCAGTGCAGTCTATTCATTTCATATGTGAAAACAGCAGTAAAAATTATTTTTGTATAAATAGCTAGTAAATAATATATATTTGTTAACAAGGGTATTGTAGCAGGTCCAAATGTGAGGTGTCAGTGTAGCAAAGATGTGAAACCCCCATATAAACACAAGTGTCCCACACAGCATAGCCACACAAGAATATAATGTAAGGAAAGCACATAGGGGATGTTATAAAAGGTAAACATACATATCATTATATTTTATTAATGAGGAATCAACCCCACAATCCTGATAGTCCATAAAATGAAAGCTGAACAACACTAAATTGTACTCAGCTATGCTGAGCTGGTGTAAGCATTGCTTAAGTTTAAATGCTTAGTAATAATTAGTGTAGCTAAGCGGATTTGCTCACTGGTAAGCAGTGCTTAGAATCTACCCCTTTAAGCAATGCTTATCTTAGCTAAGCGGGTTTGTGCGTCACTTAGCTCAGCATATTAAAAATCATCCAATCATGGCAAAGGGCAGAAAACCAGCCCTATTTAAACATCATATGTGGGAATACAACCATAACCAGTTGTAGCTGATCACTGTAGGCACTATGGCTGGTGTTGGTGAGGGTGTGCGCTTTTGGGCATAACATTGGGGCATTCAGGGATCCAGGGTCATGGTTGGACTCCTTGTCAAAGACTATGAAGGGAGACTGCTGCAGGACCAGTATCAGGGCTCCCAATACAAAGTGGTGGCCTAGAACCATCTCACATGTGACCTCACCAGTGCTACTGGTATCCCTCGGACTGATGAGCAGGTCTGACACCATTACTCTGACCTAAAGCATAGGAAGTCTAGGCTCCTGGGTTTCAGCCTTGCAGACGCTGCTTATTTGGGCGGCACAATGGTGCAATGGTTAACGTTGTCGCCTCACAGCAAGAGGTTCTCTGGTTCAATTCTCAGCTGGGGTGCCTTCTGTGTGGAGTTTGCATGTTCTCCCTGTGTTCACGTGGGTTTCCTCCGGGTACTCTGGTTTCCTCCCACATTCCAAAGACATGCATCTGGAGCATTTCTCCCCAGGCCTCCGCTGAAAGGCTCTGTGGAACCTAGTCAGACATTCCCGGTCAACAAATGTTAAATAAAATAAAAAAAATAAAATAAAATAAGAGGGATCTCTTGGACCAGTGGATCCAAGATGCTCAGGCACGGAATGTCCCTGAAGTGTGCAAGTTTCAGTATCAATTAGTGTTCTGCAAAGTCCAGCCTGAGTATGTAATCAGTAGGTATGCATAAATGTTTATCTCATGTACACCTGTAGATGAGAGCAGTGCAAATATTGATGCACATGCCAGCAAGTTGCTAAGGCTTTTGACGGGAAGCTGGTGAGTAAATATCTAGCTTGAATTATTCATGGTAAATAAATAGAAAGTAGTAGATTGTCAACACCTAGTAGGTAAACTGTCTACTGTGTGCAATGAATAAAGGACTGTTATCAGGTGAATAAAGGTCTCTAAAACTGAATAAATTTAAAAACCCATGACTGTTGTGTTTATGTTGTCATGTTGTGGTAGGAATGTACACTTTCTGCATAGTTATGTGTTTTTGGTAGAAAATAACTGTTTTATGCGACCATTACTGAAAACTTAACACATATCTGTTGTCTGAAAATTTCAGTACAGTTGTCATTACATAGGGTATTTGTCTTACTACAAGGTCAGATTGTGCAAACCAGAGAGTACTATGGGAAAAAAAAAGTCAAACATGAGTCAGCAGTTCCTCAGTAGCTCATTATGATGAAACACACCTGTGGTGTACTTTTTTGCACAGACAGGCATGATTCAAATCCTGGCAGTGGTAGTACACTGAATGCATATTGTCTAACAAGAATATGTGAATATTTGTATAAACAGTCAGGTAGTATTAACATAAATGACCTTCATAGGTCTGCAAGGTAAGGAAATGTTTGTAATAGCTGTAAGAAGGCTTTACCAACACACTCTTTGTTCAACATATCCACTGTTCACCCCCAAGGCTGCAAATGACAAAAAGATAAGTGCATACACCAAGCACTTTGTTCCGATACATGTAACTCAAGTGTCACACTGTCACGGCTAATGGTCACTGCTCATAATAACCAGGGAGACAGATAGAAACTCCTGTGAAGTACCACATCCCCAAGCATGAGTGCTGGGCACTTCTGTCAGTGTTACATATGTAACTGTGAAGATGTGAATAGGTGTAGAAACAGTCAGGTAGTGTTAACACATATTTCTTCAACATGTCTGCCAGGTAAAAAAATGTGTCTATTAGTTGTAAAAAGGCTTAACCAATACACTGTGTACAACAATCCCACCGTCCATCCCCAGGCCATAGGTAGATATACAGTGAGGTCAGCCATGGAAAGTAATGAGTAGAGTAATGATCTGTAAAGTTGTTGAAAACTGAAGCCTAGACAGTTGTTAATTGACCTGTCTCTCTCTCTCCCCCACCCTATCTGCACCAGTACTTCATACACATACTTCATACACATTAAATGGGTATATTTATCTCCAAACCTACTGTTGGGACATGTGTCCTATTGTTTTACAAATATTGAACTGTTTGAATATTAACGTTCCCTGCTCAAATACTATCATTGGTGGCCTGTTGCTGTCAATGTAACTTGTTGTTATAATGCCTACTGTGATTCCATATATGCATGTGTTCTGTTCGCTATGCAACTGTTTGAATTCTGTTTTATGGGGTCAATTGGAACACCCATGCATGCTGTTATAACTAATCCTGAAATGTGTTGTTCTTGACTAACCAACATATTTTTTTTAAAACTGAAACACCATAGCACGTCTAGGAAGTCAGATCCCGGTGGATCCACCTGTCCTGCCTCATCTGGCCATGGCATTGAGCCTCAGCATGTCTGGAGCCCAATCCAGGCCTTCCTCTTCCATTGATCCTGCACCAGCTTTGGGTGGAACCGCCTCAGGGGATGGGGCTTGTCCCCCCCCCCCGGGAGCGGATGCAGAGAGGAGACCATCACCGGCAGTCAGGTTCAGGGATTAGTGCATAGCATCCTCCGTTCAGAGTACGGTGATTAGCTGAGCCAGCTTGAGGGCCACCTAGCGCATCTTGAGCCAGCCAGCCCCTCCTGTACAGCCCCCAGCACAGCCACCTTCGAGGCCATGAAGGTGCAGTGCTGACTGCCCATGGGTGGGGACATCAGTCCCACTGTAAAAATATGGGGGCTCATGTGCATCTAATTCTCAACCACCCTCCCCATCTAAGGTGTTTACCTCCCACATGCATCATATACCGCCCCTTTCAGCTGTCTTGTCTGCCTTGTCTGTCTTCCTACCCAACTTACCTACCCACCCAAATATGCTTACTATCCTTATCCAACATCCCACTCTCACCTTATAAAAAAAAAAAAAAAAAAAAAATGTTGTCCTCACCCCTCTTCCAGGGGTTTGAGTGTCCAAATTCACCTCCAAATTCTGTACAAATGCACAGCTGTTGCTGTATCAGAAATGCACAGCTATTGACCTTCCCTACACCCATCCTGCACATCTCTAGCTATCTTTCATATTGTTTTTCCCTCTGTGTGCTCTCTTTTTTACCACTTTCCTATCACCCTTTTTTTCTTTTAAAGAAATTAGTGTAGGGGTAAGCAGGAGTAAGCGAGTTGGTGTGATGCAAAGTGATGTCTACACAGATTAAGCAATTTCCAATTTAACTGTGTGTTGGCATCACTTACCATCATGCAAACCTGCTTACAACTGCCTTAATCACTCTGTATCCATCAGCCACTGTTCTGCCCAGCAAAACAATAATCAGCCCTGCTAAGTGTTAAACCCAGGACCCTGTACACCATAGTCACAGCAATGTACCACTACACCATCTGAGCTGTTAGAATAAATGCTGCTTTTTCAAATATATCATTCAGTACAGGTATAGAATAGTATGGAACAAATACTGTGTAATCAGTCATGTTTAGTATACATAAATATACACATATAGATGTGCATGGTGATAGATAAATATGAAAAAGTATATACATCAGATATATGGAGCTATACATATAAAACAAATACATATGGAATATATGATATTGTCATAGAAATATATGTGTAGATATCAAAAAGAATATATATATATATATATATATATATATATATATATATATATACACACACATATATATATATATATATATATATATATATATATATATATATATATATATATATATATATATATATATATATATATATATATATATATGTATATCAGTATGTATGTATTCGGGTGTATATATATATATATATATATATATATATATATATATTATATATATCTATTATATATATATATATATATATATATATATATATTATATATATATATATATATATATATATATATATATATATATATATATACACATACGGGGGATACTTCAGAATCTTGAATTCCTGAAAACTCGAACCTCATATGGTCAAGCCCATATGATCGAGTTTTCAGAAACTCGAAAATCTAATGTGTTAAAAAAACACTTTAGTTAAATATAATGCTTTTGCTGGGGGGCAAGACCCCTGCACCCTTCCTACTTAAATATATCACCTCTGTGATCACAGTATAGCGAGTATATGTGAAATATCCCATTCTGCACTTCTGCATACAGCATAAAATGGGAGACTTGCCTTTTCCCAACTCTAGCCCAATCTCAGAGTTGGTATATTTAAGTAGAGGGGGTGTAGGGATTGCAGGGGGGCTTGCCCCCCTGCAGAAACGATGTGTTTGAGCATTTTTTTTTTAATTTCGAGTTTCCGAAAACTCGATCATATGGTCTTGATATATATAAATATATATTATATATACATATATATATATATATATATATATATATATATATATATATATATATATATATATATATATACATATATATATATATATATATGTATGTATATATATATATATATATATATATATATATATATGTGTGTGTGTGTGTGTGTGTGTGTATATATATATATATATATATATATATATATATATATATATATATATATATATATAGATATATATATACTCATAAAATGTACTGGAGTCATACACAGCACCATACCTCTCCACCTCTTAGTGCAAGAATTCTGGACAAAGGCTGTCAAAATGGGTGGACAATGGGCCAAGACTAGGGACATAACGTACATACTGCAGTTATAAATGTAGAATATTGCTACAGTAACAGGGTTTGTGTCAGCATACATGTTCAGAAGGATGTGAATTCTGAAACTGAAATGTATGTCATCATTTACTGACAGAAATTTTTACATCATCACAGTGATTTACCACAGAAATGAAAATAATGATTCTGTGGAACAGACCAGAAATATGAGCAATAAACCTGGACAGTCTGAAACAATCTGGTCAGTCGAGAGGTATACTCAGAACCCGTTAGTGCAACAAATCTGGATCAAGCCTGACAAAGGAAGAGGGGTAAGGCCATGAGACTGGGAACATATCCCAAATACTGGAGTAGATAAGGTGACACACTTGATGCAGTAACACCCTCCTGTCTTTTGTAACATATATTGACTGGAATAGCCCAAGTCTAAAACCAAATTACTCCCCACTAGTTACTGACATAAATCTTCAACTCATCCCACTGATGTGTGAGAAATACACAACTTGTATGGAGGCCAGGCAACAGTACAACTTATAAATATCTGAACATAACATCACAGTAGGGAAATTACACTGAGCTGCTAGGCATGTCACCAAGCACTGTCTAAACTACAGGCAGACTGACACAACACTAACCCAAATTTTGCTGCAGGGGAATGCACATGTAATTACAAATATATCATGCACTACATGTATTTAACAGCACTGACAAACAGACACCAGTGTGAAAGTACATACCCATAACCAATCTCACCACATTCAAAGTGACATACTGGTACACCACATGAACAGTAGAGTATATGGACTGTGTGAACAAAATCATCAGCATGTTTGCCACTCACACACTACCCCTACATATACTTGCCCAGTTCACAGTATAGTCTGATGCCCGGCTGTGGTATGGGACATGTGTCAGTCTGTCCCTAAAACATATACAGCTGATAGAGCACCAGAAACTGGAGCAGCATGCAAAGTCAGATAGAAAAGGACCCATAACACTTACATCTACCCCTTTCCTACAAAGGCCAAATAACACACTCACAATACACTGCTACACAATCCTGAAATCTGTCAACAATTGCCAGATACACAGTCCTCTCAACTGTATAGAGTCCCACAGAACATCCAGGCTTTGCCCTCATATATAAGGCCTCCTTCACATAACATGTCCGGCAGTCCTATATATCACTGGGATAATCTCAGTAGTGAAGTCACTATATAATGATGTACTATACCTATCCACCTTTTACTGCATGGCATCTGGACAAAGCCTGACATACTTGGGGGAAGTGGCCCAAATACAGGGGCATTATTGACATATTGCCGTTATAAACTGAGAAAGTTGCTGGTGTAACAGGGTTGTTGTAACATATATGTTCTGAGGGATATAAAGTCATAAACACACAAGGATGTTACCATTTACTGACTGCAATCCTCAGAGTATGCTACTGAATTTTTAAGGGCAATATCTGTGTGAGTAACACACCAAATATAAGAGTCCAAACTCTGGCCAGTCTGTGAATAGCCCTACAGTTGAGAGTTATGTCAACCACATAACACTATTAGATTTAAATTCACGCAGAGCAGCCATATACACATAAACCCTGTCAAACTAGCATTACTTCAACTGTATAACAGCAATACTTACATTCTGTCCCTATGTCTGGAACATTCTCCCCCAGTTTGTTAGGCTGTATCCACAGTGTTTGTTGTAAGAGGTATTTCCAAGTACCCTCTGTGATGCTGCTTGTCACACACCTCCATGAAGTCCTCCTCACAAGCAAGGAAAAGGGCACTCCCCACATGAAGTACTCAGTTATAGGAGTGTGTTTCCATGCTATTGGGTATGGGAATGATACCACAGCTTTTCTACATGTAATTAGCATGTGGGGAACTCCAGTTGGTGCACAGACCATCAGTTGATCATGAGTATTACCTACAAAAGGCAAGCTGCTGCCTATACAAAACAGATGTATATCCTACATCTCTCTTAGAGAGAGAGAGAAAGAGACAAACAGACAGACACACTGAAACTGATGGATTGTACCAAATGAACAAAAAAACCTTAGGTATGTCAAACAATTAATTATGTAATGGAATGTAGTCGGGGTATGTACACTTGGAAAGTAGGAAGTTCAAACAATATTATGTCTCAACAACACATGCTGTATTGATAAATTGCTGAGCAGAACCTATGGCCATAGCATCTGTGTCTGTCTGCAATGACATAGTACACAGCTCAGGGCCATAAGTCACCCAAGGAAAGGATGACTCACATATGACCACTACTGGAGTGTGTGTTGCACAATACTGACTGCGACACTGCCAGGCCAGCTACTGGGATGTTGCAGATATCTATATGTTAATTATCAATACAAATATGATATACACTTTGTCTCAGACATGTGGTGGACCTATACAGGTTATTTGCGTACTGAAATACTGTTGCAGCTGTGTGTGTTGAACTGCATGTGATATACTGAGCTCATACCATTCAACTGTCCAATGTTATGCATGCTGACCATATGTGTGCCTCATATTTGTAATTATGTCATCAGGAGTTGTATTATGTCTGGAAAATAATTGTAAACCTGTGAACACTGACATTACAACATTACCTTCTCTTTCTTGTGGCTGTAAACATTAGTGGTCGCGACAGCAGATCATCTGTCTCCATGTCTTCCAGTCCTCTGCATCTTGCTGTGTCACACCAACCACCTGCATGTCCATAATCACCACATACATGCACTTTATCACAGGCCTTCTTCTTTCTTCTTACCTGTCAACCTCATCCTTTCCTAAATATACTCAGCATACCTCCTCATCACATGTCCAAACCAGATTAGTCCAGTTTCAGAGCTTGCTGATCCCTGGACTTTGTTTGCAGTTCCTGTTACTGATTCTTTACCTAATTTGGAAAGGAGGAAGTTCCTTTGCTTACCAGTGGGAGTGGGAAGCATTGAGCTGCCTGTTGGTCCAGTTTTGTGAGGTTTCAGCCAGCAACTTGTAGTTTATTGGTCGTTTTGGGCCAGTTCCTAGCTTCTTTCAGCCCCCTGATATAAAAAATGCTAAACGCGCGTTTTTTGGCTTGTACCTACTCAGCACAAGATCCTCGTGGTGGCCAGCAGAGTAATCCAAGCTTCAGAGAGCTGAAAAAGCGACTTTACCTGATATAAGTATTTTTTTGTGGCTTTCCACTTCTATTTATCTTGCTACTGTATTTTCGCCTGTTTGCTGATACATTGCTACTGTTTATTCTGCATTTATTCTGTTTTGCACTTGTTTCTCAGTTTGTTACTTTAAATATCTGTAACTGTTGCAAATTGTTTGTGTAGGCTGTGATAGCCGATTTATAGCATTTATAAGTGTTTACTGTATCTGTTCTGCTTGTCTCTTGAAAAAAAAAAAAAAAAAAAAAAATATCTCTTGTTTTCCCGCCTTGCTAAGCTAGATTAGTCCAGTTTCAGAGCTTGCTGATCCCTGGACTTTGTTTGCAGTTCCTGTTACTGATTCTTTACCTAATTTGGAAAGGAGGAAGTTCCTTTGCTTACCAGTGGGAGTGGGAAGCATTGAGCTGCCTGTTGGTCCAGTTTTGTGAGGTTTCAGCCAGCAACTTGTAGTTTATTGGTCGTTTTGGGCCAGTTCTAGCTTCTTTCAGCCCCTGATATAAAAGCGCTAAGCAGCGTTTTTGGCTTGTACCTACTCAGCACAAGATCCTCGTGGTGGCCAGCAGAGTAATCCAAGCTTCAGAGAGCTGAAAAGCGACTTTACCTGATATAAGTATTTGTTTGTGGCTTTCCACTTCTATTTATCTTGCTACTGTATTTTCGCCTGTTTGCTGATACATTGTTACTGTTTTTCTGCATTTATTCTGGTTTTGCACTTGTTTCTCAGTTTGTTACTTTAAATATCTGTAACTGTTGCAAATTGTTTGTGTAGGCTGTGATAGCCGATTTATAGCATTTATAAGTGTTTACTGTATCTGTTCTGCTTGTCTCTTGAAAAAAAAAAAAAAACCAAAAATATCTCTTGTTTTCCCGCCTTGCTAAGCTAGATTAGTCCAGTTTCAGAGCTTGCTGATCCCTGGACTTTGTTTGCAGTTCCTGTTACTGATTCTTTACCTAATTTGGAAAGGAGGAAGTTCCTTTGCTTACCAGTGGGAGTGGGAAGCATTGAGCTGCCTGTTGGTCCAGTTTTGTGAGGTTTCAGCCAGCAACTTGTAGTTTATTGGTCGTTTTGGGCCAGTTCTAGCTTCTTTCAGCCCCTGATATAAAAACGCTAAACGTGCGTTTTTTGGCTTGTACCTACTCAGCACAAGATCCTCGTGGTGGCCAGCAGAGTAATCCAAGCTTCAGAGAGCTGAAAAGCGACTTTACCTGATATAAGTATTTGTTTGTGGCTTTCCACTTCTATTTATCTTGCTACTGTATTTTCGCCTGTTTGCTGATACATTGTTACTGTTTTTCTGCATTTATTCTGTTTTTGCACTTGTTTCTCAGTTTGTTACTTTAAATATCTGTAACTGTTGCAAATTGTTTGTGTAGGCTGTGATAGCCGATTTATAGCATTTATAAGTGTTTACTGTATCTGTTCTGCTTGTCTCTTGAAAAAAAAAAAAAAAAAAAATATCTCTTGTTTTCCGCCTTGCTAAGCTAGATTAGTCCAGTTTCAGAGCTTGCTGATCCCTGGACTTTGTTTGCAGTTCCTGTTACTGATTCTTTACCTAATTTGGAAAGGAGGAAGTTCCTTTGCTTACCAGTGGGAGTGGGAAGCATTGAGCTGCCTGTTGGTCCAGTTTTGTGAGGTTTCAGCCAGCAACTTGTAGTTTATTGGTCGTTTTGGGCCAGTTCCTAGCTTCTTTCAGCCCCCTGATATAAAAAACGCTAAACACGCGTTTTTTGGCTTGTACCTACTCAGCACAAGATCCTCGTGGTGGCCAGCAGAGTAATCCAAGCTTCAGAGAGCTGAAAAAGCGACTTTACCTGATATAAGTATTTTTTTGTGGCTTTCCACTTCTATTTATCTTGCTACTGTATTTTCGCCTGTTTGCTGATACATTGTTACTGTTTTTCTGCATTTATTCTGTTTTTGCACTTGTTTCTCAGTTTGTTACTTTAAATATCTGTAACTGTTGCAAATTGTTTGTGTAGGCTGTGATAGCCGATTTATAGCATTTATAAGTGTTTACTGTATCTGTTCTGCTTGTCTCTTGAAAAAAAAAAAAAAAAAAATATCTCTTGTTTTCCCGCCTTGCTAAGCTAGATTAGTCCAGTTTCAGAGCTTGCTGATCCCTGGACTTTGTTTGCAGTTCCTGTTACTGATTCTTTACCTAATTTGGAAAGGAGGAAGTTCCTTTGCTTACCAGTGGGAGTGGGAAGCATTGAGCTGCCTGTTGGTCCAGTTTTGTGAGGTTTCAGCCAGCAACTTGTAGTTTATTGGTCGTTTTGGGCCAGTTCCTAGCTTCTTTCAGCCCCGTGATATAAAAAACGCTAAACGCGTATTATGGCTTGTACCTACTCAGCACAAGATCCTCGTGGTGGCCAGCAGAGTAATCAAGCTTCAGAGAGCTGAAAAGCGACTTTACCTGATATAAGTATTTGTTTGTGGCTTTCCACTTCTATTTATCTTGCTACTGTATTTTCGCCTGTTTGCTGATACATTGTTACTGTTTTCTGCATTTATTCTGTTTTGCACTTGTTTCTCAGTTTGTTACTTTAAATATCTGTAACTGTTGCAAATTGTTTGTGTAGGCTGTGATAGCCGATTTATAGCATTTATAAGTGTTTACTGTATCTGTTCTGCTTGTCTCTTGAAAAAAAAAAAAACTAAAAAATATCTCTTGTTTTCCCGCCTTGCTAAGCTAGATTAGTCCAGTTTCAGAGCTTGCTGATCCCTGGACTTTGTTTGCAGTTCCTGTTACTGATTCTTTACCTAATTTGGAAAGGAGGAAGTTCCTTTGCTTACCAGTGGGAGTGGGAAGCATTGAGCTGCCTGTTGGTCCAGTTTTGTGAGGTTTCAGCCAGCAACTTGTAGTTTATTGGTCGTTTTGGGCCAGTTCCTAGCTTCTTTCAGCCGCCTGATATAAAAAACGCTAAACGCGCGTTTTTAGGCTTGTACCTACACAGCACAAGATCCTCGTGGTGGCCAGCAGAGTAATCCAAGCTTCAGAGAGCTGAAAATGCGACTTTACCTGATATAAGTATTTGTTTGTGGCTTTCCACTTCTATTTATCTTGCTACTGTATTTTAAGCCTGTTTGCTGATACATTGTTACTGTTTTTCTGCATTTATTCTGTTTTGCACTTGTTTCTCAGTTTGTTACTTTAAATATCTGTAACTGTTGCAAATTGTTTGTGTAGGCTGTGATAGCCGATTTATAGCATTTATAAGTGTTTACTGTATCTGTTCTGCTTGTCTCTTGAAAAAAAAAAAAAAAAAATATCTCTTGTTTTCCCGCCTTGCTAAGCTAGATTAGTCCAGTTTCAGAGCTTGCTGATCCCTGGACTTTGTTTGCAGTTCCTGTTACTGATTCTTTACCTAATTTGGAAAGGAGGAAGTTCCTTTGCTTACCAGTGGGAGTGGGAAGCATTGAGCTGCCTGTTGGTCCAGTTTTGTGAGGTTTCAGCCAGCAACTTGTAGTTTATTGGTCGTTTTGGGCCAGTTCCTAGCTTCTTTCAGCCCCCTGATATAAAAACGCTAAGCAGCGTTTTTGGCTTGTAAATAATAAGAACAAGATCCTCGAGGTGAACAGCAGAGTAATCCAGGCTTCAGAGAGCTGGAAAAGCGACTTTACCTGATATAAGTATTTGTTTGTGGCTTTCCACTTCTATTTATCTTGCTACTGTATTTTCGCCTGTTTGCTGATACATTGTTACTGTTTTTCTGCATTTATTCTGTTTTTGCACTTGTTTCTCAGTTTGTTACTTTAAATATCTGTAACTGTTGCAAATTGTTTGTGTAGGCTGTGATAGCCGATTTATAGCATTTATAAGTGTTTACTGTATCTGTTCTGCTTGTCTCTTGAAAAAAAAAAAAAAAAAAAAAAATATCTCTTGTTTTTCCGCCTTGCTAAGCTAGATTAGTCCAGTTTCAGAGCTTGCTGATCCCTGGACTTTGTTTGCAGTTCCTGTTACTGATTCTTTACCTAATTTGGAAAGGAGGAAGTTCCTTTGCTTACCAGTGGGAGTGGGAAGCATTGAGCTGCCTGTTGGTCCAGTTTTGTGAGGTTTCAGCCAGCAACTTGTAGTTTATTGGTCGTTTTGGGCCAGTTCCTAGCTTCTTTCAGCCCCTGATATAAAAACGCTAAACGCGCGTTTTTTGGCTTGTACCTACTCAGCACAAGATCCTCGTGGTGGCCAGCAGAGTAATCCAAGCTTCAGAGAGCTGAAAAAGCGACTTTACCTGATATAAGTATTTGTTTGTGGCTTTCCACTTCTATTTATCTTGCTACTGTATTTTCGCCTGTTTGCTGATACATTGTTACTGTTTTTCTGCATTTATTCTGTTTTTGCACTTGTTTCTCAGTTTGTTACTTTAAATATCTGTAACTGTTGCAAATTGTTTGTGTAGGCTGTGATAGCCGATTTATAGCATTTATAAGTGTTTACTGTATCTGTTCTGCTTGTCTCTTGAAAAAAAAAAAAAAAAAAAAAAAATATCTCTTGTTTTCCCGCCTTGCTAAGCTAGATTAGTCCAGTTTCAGAGCTTGCTGATCCCTGGACTTTGTTTGCAGTTCCTGTTACTGATTCTTTACCTAATTTGGAAAGGAGGAAGTTCCTTTGCTTACCAGTGGGAGTGGGAAGCATTGAGCTGCCTGTTGGTCCAGTTTTGTGAGGTTTCAGCCAGCAACTTGTAGTTTATTGGTCGTTTTGGGCCAGTTCCTAGCTTCTTTCAGCCCCCTGATATAAAAAACGCTAAACGCGCGTTTTTTGGCTTGTACCTACTCAGCACAAGATCCTCGTGGTGGCCAGCAGAGTAATCCAAGCTTCAGAGAGCTGAAAAAGCGACTTTACCTGATATAAGTATTTGTTTGTGGCTTTCCACTTCTATTTATCTTGCTACTGTATTTTCGCCTGTTTGCTGATACATTGTTACTGTTTTTCTGCATTTATTCTGTTTTTGCACTTGTTTCTCAGTTTGTTACTTTAAATATCTGTAACTGTTGCAAATTGTTTGTGTAGGCTGTGATAGCCGATTTATAGCATTTATAAGTGTTTACTGTATCTGTTCTGCTTGTCTCTTGAAAAAAAAAAAAAAAAAAAAAATATCTCTTGTTTTCCCGCCTTGCTAAGCTAGATTAGTCCAGTTTCAGAGCTTGCTGATCCCTGGACTTTGTTTGCAGTTCCTGTTACTGATTCTTTACCTAATTTGGAAAGGAGGAAGTTCCTTTGCTTACCAGTGGGAGTGGGAAGCATTGAGCTGCCTGTTGGTCCAGTTTTGTGAGGTTTCAGCCAGCAACTTGTAGTTTATTGGTCGTTTTGGGCCAGTTCCTAGCTTCTTTCAGCCCCCTGATATAAAAAACGCTAAACACGCGTTTTTTGGCTTGTACCTACTCAGCACAAGATCCTCGTGGTGGCCAGCAGAGTAATCCAAGCTTCAGAGAGCTGTAGAAGCGACTTTACCTGATATAAGTATTTGTTTGTGGCTTTCCACTTCTATTTATCTTGCTACTGTATTTTCGCCTGTTTGCTGATACATTGTTACTGTTTTTCTGCATTTATTCTGTTTTTGCACTTGTTTCTCAGTTTGTTACTTTAAATATCTGTAACTGTTGCAAATTGTTTGTGTAGGCTGTGATAGCGATTTATAGCATTTATAAGTGTTTACTGTATCTGTTCTGCTTGTCTCTTGAAAAAAAAAAAAAAAAAAATATCTCTTGTTTTCCCGCCTTGCTAAGCTAGATTAGTCCAGTTTCAGAGCTTGCTGATCCCTGGACTTTGTTTGCAGTTCCTGTTACTGATTCTTTACCTAATTTGGAAAGGAGGAAGTTCCTTTGCTTACCAGTGGGAGTGGGAAGCATTGAGCTGCCTGTTGGTCCAGTTTTGTGAGGTTTCAGCCAGCAACTTGTAGTTTATTGGTCGTTTTGGGCCAGTTCCTAGCTTCTTTCAGCCCCCTGATATAAAAACGCTAAGCAGCGTTTTTGGCTTGTACCTACTCAGCACAAGATCCTCGTGGTGGCCAGCAGAGTAATCCAAGCTTCAGAGAGCGGAAAAAGCGACTTTACCTGATATAAGTATTTTTTTGTGGCTTTCCACTTCTATTTATCTTGCTACTGTATTTTCGCGTGCTTGCTGATACATTGTTACTGTTTTTCTGCATTTATTCTGATTTTGCACTTGTTTCTCAGTTTGTTACTTTAAATATCTGTAACTGTTGCAAATTGTTTGTGTAGGCTGTGATAGCCGATTTATAGCATTTATAAGTGTTTACTGTATCTGTTCTGCTTGTCTCTTGAAAAAAAAAAAAAAAAAAAAAATATCTCTTGTTTTCCGCCTTGCTAAGCTAGATTAGTCCAGTTTCAGAGCTTGCTGATCCCTGGACTTTGTTTGCAGTTCCTGTTACTGATTCTTTACCTAATTTGGAAAGGAGGAAGTTCCTTTGCTTACCAGTGGGAGTGGGAAGCATTGAGCTGCCTGTTGGTCCAGTTTTGTGAGGTTTCAGCCAGCAACTTGTAGTTTATTGGTCGTTTTGGGCCAGTTCCTAGCTTCTTTCAGCCCCCTGATATAAAAAACGCTAAACGAGCGTTTTTTGGCTTGTACCTACTCAGCACAAGATCCTCGTGGTGGCCAGCAGAGTAATCCAAGCTTCAGAGAGCTGAAAAAGCGACTTTACCTGATATAAGTATTTGTTTGTGGCTTTCCACTTCTATTTATCTTGCTACTGTATTTTCGCCTGTTTGCTGATACATTGTTACTGTTTTTCTGCATTTATTCTGTTTTTGCACTTGTTTCTCAGTTTGTTACTTTAAATATCTGTAACTGTTGCAAATTGTTTGTGTAGGCTGTGATAGCTGATTTATAGCATTTATAAGTGTTTACTGTATCTGTTCTGCTTGTCTCTTGAAAAAAAAAAAAAAAAAAAACAAAAAATATCTCTTGTTTTCCCGCCTTGCTAAGCTAGATTAGTCCAGTTTCAGAGCTTGCTGATCCCTGGACTTTGTTTGCAGTTCCTGTTACTGATTCTTTACCTAATTTGGAAAGGAGGAAGTTCCTTTGCTTACCAGTGGGAGTGGGAAGCATTGAGCTGCCTGTTGGTCCAGTTTTGTGAGGTTTCAGCCAGCAACTTGTAGTTTATTGGTCGTTTTGGGCCAGTTCCTAGCTTCTTTCAGCCCCCTGATATAAAAAACGCTAAACGCGCGTTTTTTGGCTTGTACCTACTCAGCACAAGATCCTCGTGGTGGCCAGCAGAGTAATCCAAGCTTCAGAGAGCTGAAAAAGCGACTTTACCTGATATAAGTATTTGTTTGTGGCTTTCCACTTCTATTTATCTTGCTACTGTATTTTCGCCTGTTTGCTGATACATTGTTACTGTTTTTCTGCATTTATTCTGTTTTTGCACTTGTTTCTCAGTTTGTTACTTTAAATATCTGTAACTGTTGCAAATTGTTTGTGTAGGCTGTGATAGCCGATTTATAGCATTTATAAGTGTTTACTGTATCTGTTCTGCTTGTCTCTTGAAAAAAAAAAAAAAAAAAAAAATATCTCTTGTTTTCCCGCCTTGCTAAGCTAGATTAGTCCAGTTTCAGAGCTTGCTGATCCCTGGACTTTGTTTGCAGTTCCTGTTACTGATTCTTTACCTAATTTGGAAAGGAGGAAGTTCCTTTGCTTACCAGTGGGAGTGGGAAGCATTGAGCTGCCTGTTGGTCCAGTTTTGTGAGGTTTCAGCCAGCAACTTGTAGTTTATTGGTCGTTTTGGGCCAGTTCCTAGCTTCTTTCAGCCCCCTGATATAAAAAACGCTAAACAGCGTTTTTGGCTTGTACCTACTCAGCACAAGATCCTCGTGGTGGCCAGCAGAGTAATCCAAGCTTCAGAGAGCTGAAAAAGCGACTTTACCTGATATAAGTATTTGTTTGTGGCTTTCCACTTCTATTTATCTTGCTACTGTATTTTCGCCTGTTTGCTGATACATTGTTACTGTTTTTCTGCATTTATTCTGTTTTTGCACTTGTTTCTCAGTTTGTTACTTTAAATATCTGTAACTGTTGCAAATTGTTTGTGTAGGCTGTGATAGCCGATTTATAGCATTTATAAGTGTTTACTGTATCTGTTCTGCTTGTCTCTTGAAAAAAAAAAAAAAAAAAAACCAAAAAATATCTCTTGTTTTCCCGCCTTGCTAAGCTAGATTAGTCCAGTTTCAGAGCTTGCTGATCCCTGGACTTTGTTTGCAGTTCCTGTTACTGATTCTTTACCTAATTTGGAAAGGAGGAAGTTCCTTTGCTTACCAGTGGGAGTGGGAAGCATTGAGCTGCCTGTTGGTCCAGTTTTGTGAGGTTTCAGCCAGCAACTTGTAGTTTATTGGTCGTTTTGGGCCAGTTCCTAGCTTCTTTCAGCCCCCTGATATAAAAAGCTAAGCGTTTGGCGATTTACAGTAATTAGCGATTTAGCGGAGTTGCCACTGTTGCACACTAGGGCAGCGCCGGTTAAGCAGAATTAAACTATTAGTGCTACCTAAATTCCACTCTTCAAATTTTCCCTTAAAACTGCCTTCCTCAAACTATACTACTGATCTAATCAGCGTATCCTATAACTATAAAGATCTTCTCTACTTGACTCCAAGTAGAATATTCTCTATCTGTTAAACCTAGCACTTGCTCCTACAGTACTTATTACCTTGATACGGCACTCTTGTCATAGATAGTACCCCAAAAAGGCAAACCCCCATTTCTGTCACCCACGTCCCCGGAATCTTTTTCAAAGTTTTGTCTATTCCTTCTAGCATGTCGACGGATCAGTTGCTAGTGTCCTCTCCTGCTCAGCTGGTGAACCTGGGAATTTTGAGGCAATGTTACAATTGCCTCATGTACACTGAACAACCCTCTCCTCCTCCCACAAAACACAAATACATGCGAGATGCAACTATACGGCCAAACTGGAGGCTGAGCTCTCACAACATAGGACTGGCAAGACCAGTCAGGAGGAGAAGGTTACCACACACACTATAGACCCAGTCTCACATAGTACCATCACAACCTCAAATCATACACATAAACACACAAAGACATACTCGGAGGCTCTGAACAAAAATCTACCAAAACAGCAGAGGCCACCTAAGCAGACACCCAAACAACCACCACCTCAGAACACAGCACCTGCAACACATAGACCTCACAGTCAGAGTGTCAAACAGTCACAGCCCTTAAGGCCAAACACAATGCCAGACACACTAGTCATTGGTGACTCCATAGTCAGACACACTGACGTTCCGCTCACCAGACTGAGTAAGGAGAAGGTCACAGTAAGCTGCCTGTCGGGCGCTAGAATCCGCCACATAACGCAAGCACTCAGGTCTCTCAACAGCAGGTACAAATATGACTCAGTCATTGTCCATGCTGGTGTAAACGACCTGAGACGTACCTCCTTGGACTACATGAAAAGAGACATTGAGGAGCTCTCTGATTATGTAGCCCAGGCAGGTATGACCCTGACCTTGAGCAGTATCCTACCTTCACCAAGAATGATGCCACAATACAGAGATAAGATGATCAGCTTTAACAATTGGCTTAACCACTGGTGTCATTCAAAGGGGATCCAGTGTCTGTCTGCCTGGGATGACATGCTGGACAAGCCACGCTGCTTCAAGGGACGGCTTGCACCTGTCACCCTGGGATTCGGATATTGGCAAAGGCTCTTGCCACCCCATAGTGCCTTTTTAGGCAAGGCTCAAATTCTAAACCTACCACCCTAGAACACAAAAAAGGAAAAAAAACTAAGGGTAATGCTGCTCAATGCCCGAAGACTAAATCTCAAAATGCACGCACTCGAGGCCCTTCTCAATATGGAGAACATTGATGTCTGTGCTGTGACAGAAACCTGGTTCAAGGCTCCTGAGAGCACCCCAGCACTATCAGGTTTTACCTCATATCATGCGTTCCGGCCCCAAAATCCGGACAATACCAGGAAAGGAGGGGGGGGTATCCTTATTCATCAAGGACACCCACACCTCAAGACTGGTGGCAACGCACGATGCATCGGAGACCATCCAGGTGCAATTAACCATAGGCAAGACTGCTCTGCAAATTGTAGCATGTTACAGGCCACCCTCACAAACTCAGGAACCTCACATGGCCTTCCTGAAAACACTAGAGGGGATAAATGTATCACCAAACACCATCATACTAGGTGACTTCAATTACCCTAATATAGACTGGGAACACTACTCAAGCCCAAACACCCTAGCCCAAAAGTTCCTGGAATTCATAAACTCAAATGCCATGGAACAACTAGTCACCATCCCACAAGAGGAGATAACATACTTGATCTCATCATCACGAACATGGGAGCACATTGTTCAACACCGGAAGTATACCCTCACTGGTGAGATCAGATCACAAACTAATCTCGCTGGAGGTCCTCATCCCACCCCCACCTGAAATAAAAAGACCACAGTAAAAACTTCTCGAAAGCCGACTTCACACTTCTAAAGACTAGTGTGGTCTCCTTTAAGGCCCCAGAGCAGCGGAAAACAGTACTCAAGCCGCTGAATCACTCACAAATGCCTTCTACCAGCACCTGCAGGACTGCATGGATAAGGCAATCCCAAGCAAAACAAAGACTCTCTGTACCAAAGGCAAGCGTCCACTCTGGTGGACCCCAGCCATAAACAAACTCTACAACAAAAGGAGAAAGCTACTACAAGATAGAGCAAAATCCTTAAAAGGTAAGACACCCTTGATCACTATAACTAAAAACTAAGAGCTCTCATAAAATCATCCAAAGCAAATTTTGAGAGAAAAATAGCTAAAGACTCAAAAGACAATCATAAGGCATTCTTTAGCTATGTTAGAAACCTGGGAGGAAACTCCCAGATATGCTCAGAACTAGTCAAAAATGATGTGAAGATTACTGATCCTACAGACATTGCCAACATACTGGCTGACAGGTTCAGTGCAAACTTCTCCCCTCCCCAAAGGAGAGATATCTATACCAAGCGATTGCAGCCCCCAAACATTTCCAACGCCCAAGTTAAAACTGCTCTCTCCAAAGCAAAAAACACAGCATCCATGGGACCCGATGGTGTCCCCGGCTGTGTGCTCCACGAACTCAATGAGGAATTAAACCCACAACTAGGACAGCTATTTAATCAAAGTCTTACCTCTGGATATGTACCCAGGGAGTGGCGCACTGCAACTGTGGTCCCACTTCACAAAGGCGGTGCTTCCACCGACCCTGGAAATTACCGACCTATTAGCTTGACAAGCCTTATCTGCAAAGCCATGGAGAGGATCATAATGGACCTCATAAATAAAGACATAGGGAATTTGCAGACCTTGGATCCAACCCAGTTTGGCTTTGTCAAAGGCAGATCATGCCTTTTAAACTTGGTTGACTTTTTCGAAACAGTCACCAAAGCCATTGATGAGGGAAAGGCAGTCCATACAGCCTACCTGGATCTGGCGAAGGCCTTCGATACAATACCTCACTCAGGTATCATTGAAAAACTCAGCAGCTTAAATGTTAACCCATACATCACAAGATGGGTTGCAAACTGGCTGAGTGACAGAACCCACAGGGTCAGAGTTGCTGGCGCCATGTCAGACTCAAAGCCTGTCACAAGTGGGGTCCCACAGGGCTCAGTCCTGGGCCCACTCTTGTTTGGCATCTACTTTTCAGAAGTACAAGCAAACACAGGAGGGTTATGGCTGACAAAGTTTGCAGATGACTGCAAACTGGGAGCCATAGTAGAAAACACATCTGACACAGATATCCTTCAGAAGGGTCTCACAGAAACGGATAACTGGTGCCAGAGCCATGGCCTAAAGTTAAATGCCAAAAAATGCATAGTCATACCCTTCGGGAAAAACAAGGTTACCCCTAGCTACCAAATAGGTGGCAATCCACTGAGCACAGAAGAAGTTATCAGGGACTTGGGGACCCAGGTTGATTGTAGTCTGTCATTCGACACCCATGTAGCTAAAGTAGTTAGGAAGACCTTCTACATTGCCCACCTTATCATGAAGGGATTCTCATCTAGATCAAGGGAGGTCATAGTCTCCCTTTACTCATCACTCATCAGACCAATGATTGAGTACAATGCCCCATTCGGAATGTATCTGACCCGACACTTGCAGCAGCTGGAGAGACCACAAAAGTTCCTCACCAAAAGGATAAAGGGTCTCAAAAATCTGTCCTATGCTGCCCGACTAAAAGAACTCCAGCTCTATTCAGTCGCTTACCGCTTGCTCAGAGGTGACCTTTGCCTAACATACAAGGCCATGTCAAACCCAGATTTGATGAATATGCTTCACCTCAAAAAATCTAGATCCACCAGAGCCACAAGGGCGGGAGACTTAAACCTCGACACAGCTATTAATAGGACGTGCTGGAGGGATAGATTCATCACCCAAAGACTCCCTATGCTGTGGAACAAAATCCCGGTATATGTGAGGCAGAGCACCTCGCTGGCCTTGTTCAAGAGAAATCTTGACCAATGGATGGGAGATCGCAAATATACCCCAGGGATTACCTCAGTGTCACTGCTCGACAGAGGCACAGCAAAATAATGGGTATAGTTCCCCATACTTAAGGGGTAGCGTAAGCCACAAAACGATGGGCTAGGCTTGTAAATGCCCTCGGGCAGATAGCCTAGTATGAACCTATGAACCTATGAACCTATGAACATATTCCTGCCACTCTCTGGCTTTGTCCCCAAGCTATCCAACCTGGGCTGACTCCCTAACATACATATCCCTAACCCTGTCTACCCACATCACACCCAGTGCAAATCTTAACATCATTAACTCTGCTATGTCCAGCTCTGACTCGTGCCTTTTTTTTTCAATGCCAATGTCTCAAACCCATATAACATAGCTGGTCTCACCACCCTCTTCTCTATCACTCTTAATGGTACTCGTCTGACACAAATCCCTCCTGACACTCTTCTCCACCACCTACATCCTGCCTGTACTCTTGTCTTCACCTCTCCCCCACACTTGCCATTACTCTGAACTGTTGTTCCCAAGTATTTACACCTACCCACCTTTGCAAACTGTACTCCCTGCATCCTTACCATTCCTCTGTCCTCCCTCCCATTCACACATATACATTCTGTCTTAGTCCTGCTAACCATCATTCCTCCCCTCTCTAGACCATACTTCCACCTCTCCAGGGTCTCCTCAACCTGTTTCCTACTCTCACTACAGACCACAATGTCATCTGCAAACAGCACAGTCTAATGGGACTCCTGTCTGACCATGTCTGTCAACCTGTCCATCACCACTGCAAATAAGAAGGGGCTCATAGCTGATCCCTGATGTACTCCCACCTCCACCTTAAATGCACCTGCCACTCCCAATGCAGAACTCACCTCTGTTACACTAGCCTTGTACATATCCTGTAGCATTCTTATGGATTCCTCTGCCACTCCTGACCTCCTCATACAATACCACAACTCCTGTCTAGGCATACTGTTATATGCTGTCTCTAAGTCCGCAAAGACGCAATGCAGCTACTTCCGACCTTCTCTGTACATCTCCAGCAACATTCTCAAAGCAAACATTACATCTGTACTGCTCTTTCCTGGCATGAAACCATACTGCTGATAAGTAATCCTCAACTCCCTTCTTAACCTAGCTTCCACCACCCTTTACCATTACCTCATGCTGTGACTGATCAACATTATCCATCTGTAGTTACTACAGCTCTGCACACCACCCTTATTCTCATAATCTGTACCCAAAACATTTTATCAACTCCTCGCGCATCCCCTCACTTTCCAAGATTACAGTAAACAATCCAGTTGAAAAGACCACTGCTATTTTTCCTAAACACCTCCATGCTTCCACAGGTATGTCATATCTGGACCAATAGCCTTTCCATTCTTAAACCTCTTCATAGCTATCCTTACTTCCTCATTGATAATCTGTTGTACACCCTGATTCACCATACCTACATCATCCAACCTTCTCTCTCTCATTCTCTTCATTCAACAGCTCATCAAAAAAGGGATTTCCACCTGCTTGACACACTCTCCTCGCTTGTGAGTACACTTCCACCATTATCCTTTATCAGCCTTATTTGCTGCACATCTGTCCTAGCTAAGTGCCTCTGTCTAGTCAATTGATACAGGTCATATTCACCATCCTCAGTGTCCAACCTTACATACAACCCTGCAAATGACCCATCTATAGCCTTTGCCACCAGTCTCTTTGCCATGCACCCCATCTCCCTATATACCTGTCTACTTTCTTCATTTGTCTGACAATTCCACTTCTCCTTGGCCAAACTCTTTCTCTGTATACTCCCCTGTACTTCCTCATACCACTACCAGGTCTCCTCGTCCTCCTTCCTCTGTGCAGATGTCACACCAAGCCCCATTCTATTTCTCTCCCATACTAGCTCAGATGTAGTTACCCAGATATTTGCTAACTCTTCACTGCCACCCACTGCCTGTCTTAACTCTTCCCTGAACTCAAAGTCACAATCACCCTTTCTCAGTATCCACCATTTGATCCATGGTGCTGCCGTCACACTCCTCTCCCTCTTCTTAATCACCAACATCATCCCACAGGCCAACATTCCATGCTGCCTAACAACCCTTTCCCCTGTCACCACTTTACAGTTACCAATCCCCTTCAAACAGACCCAACTGCATAGGAGATAATCCACCTGTCTGAATCTTCCTACACTCTTGTATTTCACATTATGCCCCTCAGTCTTGTTAAACTATGTATTCACCACAGCCATGTCCAACCTCTTTTGCAAACTCCACCACCATCTCACCTTCTGCATTCCTTTGCTTAACACCATACCCACCCATCACTTCTGCACCCCCTCTGTCCCCTTCACCAACATGTCCATTGAAATCTGCTCCAATCACCACTCTCTCACCCTTGGGTACACTCATCACCACTTCATCCAATCACACCAAAATACTTCTGTCTCATCCATCACACACCCAATTAGTGGAGCATATGCACTAACAACTGTCATCATTACACTATCAATTCCCAGCCTCCTAAACATCACTCTGCCCAACACTCTTATCACCTCCACAAGCACTCTTGGCATAATATTCCTTAAGGTTAATTCCTATACCAGTTACCCTCCCATACATACCATGATAGAACTATTTGTACCCAACTCTGATACACACAGCTGTACACCCCTTCCATCTGGTCTCCGGCACACCTAATATATCCACCTTTCCTCTGTCCATCATATCAGCAAGCTCTGTCTCCATAACAGTCATGCTCACAACATTAACAGTTCCTACCCTCACTACCACACTCCTAGCCTTTCTTCTCTCTGCCTGCCATATGAGCATCAGACATCCTCCAGGGTATGTCTGAAAAATGCAAAGGCTACTGCACTATCAAATGGCAAATGTTTGTTAAAGCAATATGAAGAAAGTGTCACTAATTTTGGCCCATAGCCCACCATTTATGTGAGGTGTCCTCCAGATGTCCTGCCCTAACAGGTTGACATGACTGACTGAGCAGCAAGACTGTAATTACAGTGTGCCATACTGACATAGAACAGAAATGTATAGCAGGTATTACCTGTGCATATATATGTATGGGTAGGTGTACCTGGCTGCCTCATGACAACGGACAAGGGATGCAAAACATCAGGTAAATAAGCTGTACATGTACATGTGTGTAACCTTAGATGTTATGTTGTCTCTATATCACTTTCATTCTTGCTGGTTGGGTTCGGAGCTGACTCGGACATATTCCAAAGCTCGAGAGCTTCCACTGGCTCAAGGCTAGATCCTATCCCAACATGCTTAGTGAGAGTTACCCAGATCTCATTTGACGCTTGAAGCTTCGGGATTGCTTTGCGACTGGCTCAGGCTAAGTTGTATTTTTTTTCTAATTTCGCTCTTTTTTGAGAAAGATAATTAATATTTTCTTCTTATTACTTGTAGTTTTGGTATTCTGCTTGTCTGTGTGTCTCGCCTTTTATCGTCTATTGTTGCTGTTATTGTTGAGGCCATTGTTTCCTCTTTTAAGCCTACTATTATCCTTTGTCATTAGTCCCTTTCTTTATTTCATCCTATTTGAGTTAGAGGGCTTGTTCCCCCTCTTTCTTTTTTACCCCCTTTCTCAGAGGAGTTCGCTGTTTAAGTTAAGGCATCTCCTCAGTTGGAGGAGCTGTCCTTTAACTTAGAGAATCTCCTCCGTCCTCCCCCTTAAAAAAATAAAAAATAAAAAATAAAACTTGCTTTTCTGTCTTAGTGTTTTTTCTATTGGCTGTTGTGTTTATTCTTGCTGTGAAAATGTCTATAGAGTTTTGTAAGGAATCCAAGCCTTCTGTATTCAAGAAATGTGATTCCTGCAGCAAAAGATGTAATTGGCCAATGGTCACACCAGTTGCATTTACTGCCTAGGAGCCATTCACCTGCAGGACTCTTGTTCCATATGTCATGCTTTTAGCCCTAGGGTCATGCAGGAGCAGAGAAATAAGTTAATCATGAGGGGATTGCTTAAAGGACCTTTTGAGGCATCTGTGGAAGGGAATCAGGCTGGTAAATCTGATAAACCCTCTAAAAAAGATTCTTTGTTGGCTCTGACCTCGGAACCATCGAAGGGTAAAGGAAAACAGACTAGTATGTCAGATCCGAAGTCTGTCAGGTCCGACAAGACACAGTCTCCATCAGTTCCTTCAGTATCTTTGGAACCGCCTAGAAGCCACAAAAGACACTGGCTTCCCACCTTGGAACTGGTGTGTTCCGTACCTCAGTCTCCACTGCTTCAGTCTCTGGCAAGTAATCATTCATCCACCCATTCCTCTCGATCATCTAGGAGTCTTTTGGATGATGATGTGAAGAGGGTGGTGAAGAGGTTACTTAGGACACCGTCCTTGGCAAAATTTTATCGAGCCAAGCCCATATGGATGTGGAGCCGACTACCCATCCCACTTTATTGTTGATTCCTCCTTCGACTCACCTGAGTTAGGAGCCAGAGTGCATGGAAGTCATTGTGGTAGAACTGTCGGCTCCAAAAACTACTGGTCTCTTGGTTCCAACATCTGCTCTGATCCCATTGATACCACCTTCTATCGTGGGATCTGGGGTCCGACTCTCCCTTGTCAGCTCCGAGGGGGAGAGTGGCATCAGATGCTTGTCGGATCCTAGTCTCCCTCTTGGAGCTTCGACGCAGGTAAGTTCAACTCCTACATTGGCCTTGGAGCCATCACCCTCAGTGCGGGAGAGATCTCTTTACTCTTCGGAGCCGGGGACTCTCTCAAGCTGGGATCGTGGTGCCTTTGAGGTGATGAGGAGTGTGCTGTCTTCTCAGACAGCTCCACCCTCAGCTTCAGCTACTCCATCCCCTTTGGGGACAGTGTCTACATTCTTACCATCCCTCCATCCAAAGCATAGGGAACCTATGCCCCAGGAAGCCCCATCAGGTGCCCCCCTCTTCCAAAACCTCTCCAGACTACACCTCTGAAGAGGTCCCTCAGAAGAGGACTTGTAAATGGAAGCATTTACACTCCCCTGAGTCTATCACATCAGACACAGACTTGGAGGACTCAGAAGGGTCTCCACTGTCCCCCTCAGAGGATATCTCTTTTTTAGACATCCTGGAAATCCTCAAGAAGAGGGGTGACTGGAAATCCCTTTCCCCTTCTGAAGATGAGTCCATGTACCTGGAGGCATTTGGCTCCTGACCCTCCACCTCTTGGGAGCTCTCCAGAAACTATGGAACCGGTTCCAAGGAGGCCCAATAAGTTTATCAGAGTGCCAGAGGACAAACTCTTCCTGACTAAGGGTGTTCCAGTTGATGTTATGGTGGTTGATGCAGCCACTAAGAAGAAATTAGCAGAAACTTCTTCTTCTGTCCATCTGCTGAACAAGTAGTCCTGTACGATGGACAGATAGGGGAAGCGTATGTTTTCCTCAGCAGCCTTTACCCTTAAGTCACTGAATTATTTGTCCAATTTCACTCGCCTACAGAGGGATCTCCTCAATGAGCTGAGAGATACTCTCCAGTATCCTACAGCTGTGAGAGCTTCAGACAAGACTGCTTCCCAGCTCGTGACCTTAATTCTATAGTCAACTCTTACATGCGGCTTATCTCTTATGCGACCGATGGAGCGAGAAGGGCAGCAGGCACAGGAATTGCTTGCAGAGACATTCCTGGATGTGCCTCTGCAAGTTTGTAGAGGCCTTCAAGTTCTCCTTTACCATTGCCCCATTTGATGGCTCATCATTGCTTGGGCCCAAGGCAAAAGAGACACTTACCAGATGCGAGCAAGAAGAAAACACTCTCTCTACATTGGGAGTATGTTTCTCTGCACCTACTAGGCTTTATCCCAAAGTTCAGAAAGGTGAAAATGTGGTTCTAAAAATTCCAGGGACTTTCATCTGTTGCATGTGGTGATTTTTCCCCCAGGGGCAGAGGGGGAAACAATAATGGGATATGCCACCCTCATGGCAGAGGGTGTCCACAGAACCAGGGCAACAGAGATATGTTCTCTGGTAGGCCCTTCCAATGCTCCTGAAAGGAGGCCCACCTGTCCACCTCTGGAGGCAGTCAGTGGCAGATTGTTACTGTACCTACAAGACTGGCTAAGTATTACAAACAATACATGGGTACAATTGATAATATCCAGGGGATACACCATTCCATTCTTCCAGTCTCCCCTCCCTAGAAAGCAAAAGTCAATCCCAGAGGTTGCACCCCATCTACGGGATCAAGCAAACTGAGAAGTTCAAAGGTTGCTAGGAAAATGAGCCATCCATAAAGTGCCTACAGACCAAATCGGATCTGGAACTTACTCAAAGTTCTTTTTAGTTCCAAAGAAAACAAGGGACTTGAGTCCCATTTTGGATCTCAGAAGACTGAACAAGTCTGTCAAGAAAACAAAGTTCCAGATGGTGATACTGCAGTCCATACTCCCTTTTCTGGGAAAGGACAACTGGATGTGCTCCATCGACCTACTGGATGCATACTACCATATCAAGATGGACAGGCGATCCAGGAGCTATCTACACTTTTGGCTGGGAGGCAGTCATTACCAGTTCAGAGCTCTGCCCTTTGGCCTCACTACAGCCCACAGAGTGCTCACCAAATGTATGTCAGTAGTTACGGCTCACCTGTGGTGCCTAGGATTCCAGGTGTTTCCATATCTAGATGACTGGCTCCTTACTGAGACCACCCAGCATCGACTAACCAGGGCAAGGAACACCAAAATTCATCACTGCTCACAGCTAGGCATCACTATAAACTATGAAAAATCTGGCTTGTTGCCTTCTCAATGTATTACATTTATAGGAGAAGACTTAGATGCAAAAGACATTTTAGCAAAACTGCCTCAAGAGTGTGTATCAATCATACATTGTCAGGTTTCAAATTTGATCACGAGGAAAAATATACAAGCAAGATTTGTTCTCAAAGTACTGGGATTGATTGCAGCAGCAATAACATTGGTTCCCTTGGCATGCTTCCATATGAAGATATTACAGAGGCTTCTCTTTGCTCAACTGTCCAGACAGGATATACCCATGTCACACAAAATTCTCATCACAGATACCTCCAAGAAGGACCTACAATGGTGGCTTCAGTCTACACAGTTAACAATAGGCAGATCATTTGTCCTTCCCCAACCTATAGCCATAGTGACCATGAATGCTTCCCAGATAGGGTGGGGGGGGGGCATTATCTGGGACAGACTGTTCAAGGAACTTGACAACAACATGAATACCACTTGCACATCAATGTCCTAGAAATGAGAGCAGTGCTTTTGGCATTGCAAGAAAACCAGGACTCTCTCCCTACTGGGACAATTGCAATTCAAACAAACAACATGTCTGTAGAGTGGTACATCAACAACAGGGTGGAACCAGATATTACCCCTTGTGTCAAGAGGCTCTAAAAGTATGACAATGGGCAATCTCTTCTCAATGCTTTCTGATTGCGGTGCACACACCGGGGAAATCCAACATGATAGCAGACAAGCTAAGCAGGGCCATTCTGATGCCTCACAAGTGGTCCCTGAAGCAGGAAATTGTGAACCTAATTTTTCGCAAGTGGGACCAGCCTTGCTGCAACCTTTTTGCCACATCTATCAATACCAAATGCAGCAGATATTTCACCCTAGTCCCCCCTTCAGGACAGTCACCCAGGGATGCACTTGTTCACTATTAACCCCTGGGACTTCTTTATGCTTTTTCCCCATTTCCACTAATACCCAAAGTTCTTCAGAAAGCAAAATCATTGGGTTGCAAACTAATCCTCATTGCCCCTTACTGGTGGCCTCATCAGATATGGTTCCTCTTTCTATGGCCCCATCTCCAGGAGGAGCCTTGGATTCTAGACCCAGTTCTGGATCTCCTGATCCATCAATCAGGGATGTTCCACCCTTCTATTCAGGCCCTCAAGCTGACAGCTAGGTTTCTCAGCTTCCCATCTTAGCCAGGTTTCCTGACATTTCTCCAGCAGTACATCAGCTTTTGGTTTCTTTGCACGAATCTACAACAAGGAAGCTTTATGCTAGCAAATGGAAGAGGTTCTTTTGTTGGGCTGTCAAAATCACATTGATCCTTTTACAGTACCCATTTTGAAGATCATGGATTTTCTGGCTGAAACTTTTAACCAAGAGGCAGCTGCAGCCACTGTTTGAGTTCAGCTGGCTGCCATTTCCAATTATCATGTTGGTGAAATGGGCTCCAATGTCATGTCCACAGGTTATGCAAAGCCTTCCTAAAATGTACTATCTTCCTAAGAACCCCAATAAGAGAATCACCTCATCCCTGGGATCTAAATTTAGTTCTAACTGCTCTGATTGTCCCCCCTTTTAAGCCAGCTGCTACTTGTCCTATGAAATTCTTGACTTGGAAAACAATATTCTTAACTGCCATTTCCTTAGCTAGGAGGGTATCAGAATTACAAACTCTTTCCATTCGTCCCCCTTATTTTATTTTTCACAAAGACAAGGCTTCTCGTAGGACCAATCCCTCCTTTCTACCAAAAGTATGCTCTGAGTCAAATTTAAATCATTTAAATCAATAGAACTCCCTGTATTCTTCTCTAATCAAGGCAACAAGGCAGAATATAAACTTCACCAACTGGATATTCATAGGTTACTTGCACAGTACAAGAGAATTCAGAAAATCTGACCAGTTGTTTATTTCCTTTTCAGAAAATGAAGGGGAACTTCAGTCTCAAAAGTAACCTTATCAAAATGGCTTATGGACACAATCACTTTTGTCTATAGTTCACAGCACAAACAAATACCAGGAAAAATTTGAGGACACTCAACTAGAGCATTGTCTACCTCTACTGCCTTTCAAGCCAGACTACCCTTAGATTCAATTTGTGCAGCAGCTACTTGGGTTAATCCTCATACCTTCATCACTCATTACAAGGTAGATGTGGCCTCCTGGAACATGGTTTACTTTGGTTCCACTGTTCTGAAGAGTTTATCCCATTGAGCCACCCAAGAAAGCAGTTGTTGGGGATGCTGTCCCAACCAGCAAGAATGAAGGTGAGACAGGGACAACATAACATAAAGAAGTTATGTACTCACCATAATGTTCCATGTTTGTTGTCCTTGATCTCACCTTCTTTCTTGCATCCCACCCCCTTTCCCCCTTCCTGGAGGATTGAGAGGAAATATCTGGTATTTGGCTGTATGTGTAGTGATTCCCTTCCTGCCTTGTAACTTGCATATGCTGGGAGTCCATTACTGTTGTCTGGGTGGCCTAGATGAGTATATATAAAACATAACACCAGACATATATGCAGGGCCATGGATGAGGATGACCCTGATGTCAGTGGTGATATTCATACACACACTGCAGCCATCCATGAGCATACTGCGGTCATGGATAGATGGTGGGGGGAGACCTTGGCACTCCTCGACTGTGGAATATCTATGCTTGAGCATTTGGCGGATGATGGCCAGCAGCCACATGGATGTAAGGCACCACCATGATCAGCTGAGGTTCTATGTGGCTGTTCACCATCACATTCCTGTACTGATAGTACCACCAGCACTACTGAAGGGGGTGTGCTGTCCATGCCATGATGCAGCAGGCCATGAGCACGTGATCTTGGCCAGTCCCAACAGGGATACAAATCCAGCAGGCAGCAGTCACCATCGGAGAGTAGTACTGCATTTGGACTCATCCCTGGTGGTGCCGGTGATACCCTTGGCAGGCCCAGTTCCCGTGTCCATGGCTGAAGATGGGGAACTGTACACCCTGCCATGTACGGCCCACAGCTGTCCAAAATACCCCTGTGTAGGGCACCCACATGGCATGACTGTGTGCATACAAACACACACACATCACCATCAGACAAGTCATGCACACACTCACACACATGCACACACAAACACACATACACACACACAGGTACACACACACACACAGGTACACACACACGCACACAAGCACACACACACACACACACACACACACACACACACACACACACACACACACACACACACACACCACCCCTGCACAGCCCATTTAATGAACACCCCCCCCAAACACACACATATGATGTCAACCATAGGGCCCAGCCTAGGTTCTGGCAAACCCACACAACAATCCAAAATGGATCCCTGCAAGTAAGGCATCTATAAGGCCTCAAACAACCTAGGGCCATCAAGAAAAAATGACCAGCAGACTGTGGTAGCTCTAAATTGTATATTAAACAATCATAGCATCAGTGCATAATACAACCAACCCGGTTTCGGCTTATACTTTACTAAGCCTTCATCAGTGCTTTTACACTGATGAAGGCTTAGTAAAGTATAAACTGAAACTGGTTTGGTTATATTAAACCCACACAACACCCGATGCATATGATGATACCTGTGCCACATCCCTGTCATCCATATCATCAATGCAGGGACATGCTAATATGGGTCTGATGCACTGGGTGACTTTAGTAGAGTGTAGCTATTTAATGCTGTGCAAGGTACTGTCATCTGGCATTTGTAATGGGTGCACTTCAGAGTGTGTGTGAACATTTTCAGCCATGATTGGTGTTAGTAACACTAAACAAATGTGTACACACATGCTGTATTCTCTTTGTGTTCCAGGTGTCAGTGTGTCAGCAGGATGTGGCCCTGTAGACATCACCAATTAGGGGTATAGCAGTGTTGTACCACATCAACCATGTCATTGCTGAGGTACAGTTGTATCTGCACACATTTCCCAGGTCTGTGTAACAGCTCTTGCATGTGCCTCATAGTTTATAGGGCTGAGGGGTTGTATATAAGTCTATGGTGGTTGACATCAGCTCTAGTAGAGTGGACAATGGTAAGTGTTGTGGATAGAACACACAACAGATTGTTAACGCCCTCAACCCCAGAGGATATTGTGTCGACCAAACACACAGAGAATACTGTTCACACACATATACACGCACACACACACACACACACACACACACACACACACACACACACACACACACACACACACACACACACACACATATACGCACAGGATCACAGTTGCCAGTGTTGTGTTTGGAATCCCTACTCATCAAGTTGTGGTACCACACTATTATGTGGTTATTGCAGGTGGCACAGGACTACTAGTGTGATGAGTATTACAAGGTACCTGTAAGGTGAATAACATCACATGGCCTTATGAGGAATGGCAATGGTGACTGTACTGAGTGTGAGAGTACTCATAATAGTGTCACATACAAGTCTACACACTCACAACCACTACAATACACACCAATGCACACACACACACATACACAAACACGCACACACACACACACACACACACACACACACACACACACACACACACACACACACACACACACTTACCAGTGCTGACATTAACAGACCTACCTATATTGTTATTCATACCATACTATTCCATACTGTTGCACAGGGCTTATAGGGCTGGAGTGTCTACAGCTACCCCTACTGTTGCTGTGAACAGTGGACCTAATGGCATAAAATATGAAATCATGCCCATCCAATGGATGTTCTCACACAAACACACACATGATACTCTACTTTCAAACACATTTGCCAGGACTGAGATTAGAACCCCTACCTATCTATTTATTATTACTACATTATTACACATTTATTGCATGCACCACAGAAGTTATGAGGTAACACTTGTCCAAAGGTACTTCTAAGGTGAGGGACATCATCAGGGCTTGCAAATTATGACAATGGGCGATGTACTGGGTGAGAGAGGCTACAAAATACTTTAACCTACACATATGCACACTTACACACAATAATACACACACACACATTTGCCAGGACTCATAGAACCCCTAGCTATGTAGTTATTGGTATTATAGTGTTATGCAGTTACCGCACACACCACAGAGCTTATAGGTTGGGGAGTGTCCCAAGATAGCTATATAGTGAATAACATCTACAGCATTTGTAAGGTATGGCAATGGTAGTTTTATTGGGTGAGACGGGCCACCAACTACTTTCACCCAAATTTTTACACACTCAGAAACACTTTTATACACACTAATGCACACACGCACACACACACACACACACACACACACACACACACACACACACACGCACATTTGACAGTATTGAGATCCATAGGTTCAAATATTCATTGGTGTGTACATGGCAAATGGCCATGGAGGCTTTCCAATGCTAGCCCATGGGAATACACTGGCATCATGCCACCTGACAATCCTCCCCAGTGTGTTTACTGAGTATAGTCACTGGAGTGATCCCTAGAGTGGGTATTCTATTCCCCATCCACTCCTCCAGATTGCTCTTGAACAGGGCCAGTGATGTGCTCTGCTTGACATATGTGATATCTATTCCATATCGTGGCCAGCCTCTGGGTTGTGAACCTGTCCCTCCAGCATGTCCTGTTGATTTGTGAGGATGGGCTTGAGGTATCTGGTGCATGTTGTGTGGACAGAATGGATTCTTTGGATGTAGCATTCCTGACAGAGTTGGGTCAGACATAGCTGTGTATGTCAGGCAGAGATCCACTTAAGTAGCCAATACGAGATAGAGATTCATTGGAGTTGTTGAAGTATGTCCATATGGGGCAGGTGTGCAGTACCTAAGATCCTCTTTGTGAGGTACATTTGCAGCCTCTCCTGTTGTTGCAGGTGTCCAGTGGGATACATGGCAAATGGTCCATAGTACCCATTGATTGGCCTACTGACGGGAGAGTACAGGGAAACACTGTCCTTTTACTTACCAGATTCAACACCCTTATTCAGGAAAAGTGACACATGGAAGGACTTTCAGAAGACAGTGCCACTGTGGTGGTCAACAGAGAGCTTACTGTCAACCTGCATTCCCAGTTCCCTTATACCAACATCAGTGTTCAGTGGACTACCATCAATGTATTACTTAATGGGAACCATGTCATACCCACAGGGGATGGTGGCACATCATCTGGCATTGAGCTTATGTCCAAGGTACAGACAACAGTCATAGGTCTTAGAGAGCCATTTGTGAAGGATGTCAACCTCACATAGGGAGGTAATATTAGCACCCACCTTGTAGTCATCGGCAAATATTGTCAGCCATGGCACCTTCATATTGGGCTGTTCCTCAGAGGTCTGGATCCCAAACATGCGGAGACCCAGGACCCTGTTCAGCAGTCCGACATGGAGTTCCCTGCTTTTACATTGTGGGTTCTATCTGTGAGCCAGTTTGCAGGCCACCTACTGATAGAGGGGTTGGTGCATACTTGAGTGTGTTTCTGTATGATTCCTGAGTGGGGAGTGATCTCCAAGGATTAGATGGGCTGCCTATCTTATTATCTATTCCATACTGTCACATAGTTTTTGCATGGTACAATGCTTATAGGGCTGAAGAGTGTCTACAGGTCCCTCTACAGTAGATGACAACTGTGGGCCTTGTACTGTGGGCACTCAGACAGGTACTGGGTGGGCAACAGCAAAAAGTAGCAAAACCCACCCCCCAAATGGATATGGTTTTCACACAAACACAACCCCCCACAGACAGGGTACTGTTCTTGCACACACACACACACACACACACACACACACACACACACACACACACACACACACACACACACACACACACAGACACACACACACACACACACACACACACACACACACACACACACACACACACACACACACACACACGCACACACACTCACACAAACACACTTTTACATTTGCCAGGACTGATATTAGAACTCCTATCTAACTAGTTATTTGTACATTAGTGTTACACAGTTATTGCATGTGCCACAGAGCTTATAGGGCTGAGGCCTGATGAAAGGGACTTCTAAGGTGACTGATATCTGCAGGATTGCTAAAGTAGGGCAATGGGAAGTGTACTGGGTATGAATGGACCCAAAGTCTTTAACTTACACACACACATACACACACATGCACACACACATACACACACACACACACACACACACACACACACACACACATACACACACGCATGCACACACGTTTACATTTGCAAGGACTGAGATTAGAACTCCTACCTAACTAGTTGTTTGTACTGTAGTGTTACACAGTTATCGTACACACCACAGAGGCCTGATGAAAGAGACTTCTAAGGTGACTGATATCTGCAGGACTTCTAAAGTAGGGCAATGGGAAGTGTACTGCACTTGAATGAACCCAAAATCGTTATCTTCTAAACACACACACACTTGCCAGGACTGAGATTAGAACTCCTACCTAATTAGTTAGTTGTACTATAGTGTTAGGCAGTTATTACACGTGCCACATAGATTATAGGGTTGAGGATTGACGAAAGGTACTTCAATTGTGACAGACTTCTTCAGGACTGCTAAAGTAGGGGAATGGGAAGTGCACTGTTTGGGAAAGGCCTGTTAATTCTGAGATCCTACTGACAATTCTCTACGTGTATGAGCATGCCGAGTGTGACTTTCTATACTAAATGTGGGACTCTATTCCAGTTTGTTTTGTGCTACAACCATACCTCTCAACCTGTTGATGAAGGATATCTGAAGATAGCCTAGTAAAATTGGGAAACAATGGGCCATACGGTGATTGTGACTATTTCTCTTAGTAATGTATGGGTTTCTAGGGTTACAGGGTTTGTTTTAGCAGATATCTGACATATATGATGTTTGACAGTATCATGTATTGTTTCAGTACCTCGTGACATACCTCCTCAGATCATCACAGTGATTTACCAGAGGAATACAGGATGGATGATGCACACACAAATATTATGAGCCAAATGCTATGCATCTTTATACAATCCAGCCTGTTGAGAGGTGTGCCTGCAGTCAATTGACTGCTGAAGCTGTGGAAACAGTCCAGCACCTTGGTGATATATTACAATGGTGGAATCTCTGTGCATTTCTGTTCTGGCATGGTCTGATTTCCAGTCCACTGTTGGGTAATATAAGTCAGGCAGGATCAGGGTGACAGGCAGACTCCAGATAGATTTGTAGGGGATAAGATATGTAGTGAGGAGTGTCCTGGGTCAGATATGTTGGCTTACAGCTACCAGTACTTTGCACAGTGGTCTTCTCAAAAGTTGACTACAATTGGAGAGTCTTGTGTGTGTCAGACTGTTTGACCAGCCTAGAAGTGTGTGTGTGTGTGTGTGTGTGTGTGTGTGTGTGTGTGTGTGTGTGTGTGTGTGTGTGTGTGTGTGTGTATATATATGGACCCCCATCATTTGGCTTGGCCAGCCATATTTTAGGTTCAGGATGTTGCATAGGATGAGTGATCAGGGAAGGGTGTGTTACTCCTCATGGCTGTGGGCCAAGATTCTGTGTGTGCAGACATGTCACCATCATCCAGGGTTAGGACTGCCCGCAATTAGTGCATTCCCATGTTTAGACTCCTAGCCCTGCCTATTGACTGTACAGAGTATCACAGAATGTCCAAATTCATGACTGATATATCTGGTTGTTTACCCAAATGAGTGTGATTTGTTAGTCACTCAGGGTTGAAGTCAGATATTACTGACAGTTGACATTGCAGTTTCAGACATTCCTTGCTAATACAAACATTCCATCAACTTTCTAACATTATTAGAGCAGTATTTCAAAGGTGTCCTTATATTTGGATCTTTATCAGGAATTCTGGCTCTTTGAGGGTGGCAGGTCTGTTCCTAGCAGTTAGCAGCATGGCCTTTATTTGAATTTTGTAGACTGTGTTATGTCAGTGTTATGGACCCCATGACACTCCCTAACAGGGCACTATGGGTGAGGAATGGGCATTTGCCAGAGGCCTGCAGGCCAGGTGTGACAGATGCAGACCATCTGTAGCAAGGCAGTCCATTCTGATGATCATATGTTCCCAGGCTGCCAGGCAGTGGACACCCCTGGAATGGCACCAGTAAGTTGACTGGGTGTTACTGACAATTGCTTTCTGTTCATGTTGAGCCATCACTCTAGTTGACAGCTACTGCTGCTTAAGGCTAGGGACATGTTACTGCATTTCTATGGGACTATGGGTGGGGGGTGAGACATCTGTACACAATACACATTGGCACAGACTGTGCTGATATTTGCTTAACATTTTGGTGCCATTTAGCATAGTGGTATCTTTGAGACTACAGGCATAACAGTATCAACCACAGGTCAGATTGTTCTGGCATAAACATTTTTAGTTTCAGACTTCTTACCTTTCAGAGCCATACTGCCACTGCCAGACTTGCTGTGATATCACTGTATAAGTCTGTAGGTGGGAATTTCATGGAGGTCACCATGTGGGGGCCTTTGTCAGACATTTCTGTATGGTTTTCTACAGCCGATCTGCTGGGTGAGGCTGGGAGTGAGTATGGGACTCCCACTTTGACATTCATATATATGACCTATGACCCCCCCCCCCCAGTTATTTGGCTCACCACATATACTGCAGTGATATTTGTCAAATAGGGTGGTACTGCATTGTGTGGGTAAGCCTGTACTGGGAATACCCTTCCTTCTGTCCCACATAGCTGTCAGTTGTCTGCTGCTATCCCAGTAAGCCACCCCATTCCCTGACATGCTTGCATCAATACCATAGATATGCTATCAGAACATTCTACTCCATTCATTTATTGTTAAGAAGACTGACTTACCTTCTGCCTGAGGCAGTTGTGAGGATGGTGCTTGAGGGCTGACTATGTTGGATGCACGCAGTACACTGCCTATGCATGGTAAGGTATAGGTGGTGTGATGTTTGGCATCCATTTTACTGTGTGTGTGTCAGAGAATGATATCAGTTCCTCTAGACCTACAGTGTCAGTGTATGTGCCAAGTGTTGCCTCTTTGCCAAGGACAGGATATACTGGGCACACCTCTGTCTGCCTACAGGGGCAGGCTCAGGATGTTCCTCCTCCAAGTCCCTCTGTGCCTGCGGAGTCCTTGACATGGGGGTGGGGCTGTGTGGCCCTTCCCTGTTTTGTTCCTGCTGCAGCTGTTTCTGCAGGATCATATTGTGTAGCATGGCACATACTATGAACATGTGTGCACATGTGGCTGGAGAATACTGCAAGGCTCCACCAGATATGTCAAGGCATTGGAACCATGACTTCACCATCCCAAACACATACTCTATAATGATCCTGGTTTGTAAGTGTGCCTCATTATGGAATTCTTGTGTGGGTGTATGTGCATCTCTGATGGGTGTCATCAGCCATGGCTTCAGTGCATAGCCAGCATCCCCCACCAAATGGCAATATGGGATGTCCCCACTGGTAAATGCCTAGTACAGCTGTGATGAATGCCAAATGTGGGAGTCATGATAGCTTCTATGGCTGCCAGCACACACATTCATGATAATGCCCTGGGCATCTCACATGACCTGGTAGTTGATGGAGTGGAACCCCTTGAGGTTAAGGTAGACCCTACCCTAATCACTAGGTGGTGTTTTGATGTGGATGTGCATACAGTCTATGGCACCCAGTACCTCTGGGACTTCTGCTACATGGTGGAAGGGAAGCATATTGCCGATCTTCTCCTCACAGGTGCTGGGGATGTAAATGTGCTCAGCGGCACGTGGTCGCATGGCATCCAGGAATTGGTGGAGTATCCTGGATGCAGATGCCTGTGAGAACCCCATGATATCTCCAGTTGGTCTTTGGAAAGTAGCTATAGCTAGTATTCTTAAGGCTGCACATACTTTGGTGTCCACTGGGATAGGTTCCCCTCTCTTGGTTCTGGGTCTGAGGTGAGGCTGGTACAGCTCAAGAGTTGCTGAAGTATGTGACTGTCCACCCTGTAATGCTATACTATCTCCAGATCATGCATCCCCTGGTAGGTTACCCTGGGTCTAAACACTCTTCTCCTCCTCCTCAGTCTGATTTGGTTGACAGCATTATCCTCCTCAGTGCTTTCGGTCTCTTGCACATACTGATAGATCAAAGCGGCAGCAGCCCCTAATATTTTTTGGTAGTTTTTTCAGTTAAAACTCCTCTGTATGTGTACACCTATGGTGTAGAGTCTGTGGGAAAAAACAGACTGGAATGTGTTTGCATAGTTTATAGTGGTGTGCTGCAGATGCTGCCTGTGTGATTGGCTGAATTTGAGACAAAATGCCAGCCATTTTACTTGTATTTGAGTGGCTGTCTTTTGCTATTTCCCTTTTTCTTTTCCCCCTTCCCATTTCCACCCCTTTTAAGCCGCAAGGTGCAGTGCATAAACCGACTTGCCTAAATGTAAACAATTCTGCTATTTCTATTTTTTTTACATCCCAGTGCACACCACACACACCCATTTAGCTAAGGCAAACACATTTTAGCAGAAATAGCCCTCCACTGGATGAGAACACGGTCTTCATTTCATGGTGTAAGACATTACAGCTTCAGACACACCGCCTTACTTAGCTGTGCTTAGCGATGCACAAACCTGGGAAATGGAGCTCCAATGTGCTTACAGCAAGCATGACACACACCCTTTTCATGTTAGCTGCTCCTCCTGCCTACATTATCCTGCTCTAGCACCTACACAGTTAGGTGCAGTATGTGGACTTAGAATATTTTGTGATTCAATAAATTTCCTCATTTGCATGCCCCACTGCCTTAGTCCATAGTTAGTGCTCTGACATGGAGCCTTTCCCCTTGACAACTTGTGTTCCCTGTTAATGTTTTGATTCTGCATGCCATTGACTATAATGGCAAAATGAAGATTTCCCCTAAAATTGTTTTTTAATATTTTTGTTTATTTTCGGCATGATCCTGTAATATTTTTGTTTATTTTCGGCATGATCCCGTAATATTTTTGTTTATTTTCGGCATGATCCCGTTTGCTCGCCACTGCTCTATGCTTAAACGTACGAGATCGGCCAAAAATAATTTTAAATTTTTTATTAAATTAAACACTTTCCCATGCCAGTGGCCATATATTTGCCCATTGGCATGCCTAAAGTTTATATTACATGCTTTTATTTGAGCTGTCATACCTCTATTTTGTTATGTGCAAAAATGTGTTCGGTTAGTAACCAAACACATTTCTGCAAAGAGCACTGTTCCTGCCTGGCTGCTTTCTGAATCACTAATTCACCTCATTTGCATGTTTTTTTTACCAGCAAATGAGGAAATTAGCATTCTGCATGGCTTTCCATGCAGGAACAATGCCAGCAGGCGCATGCACACCAGATCGGCTGTTTTCTGAATTGCTCGGAAGCCATATTCCGTGCAGAAGCAGCTATACTGTTCCTACATAGAAACTTTTGTTTAATGAATCCTGGGGCAATTGTCATTTATTTGTGATTTGAGCAATGACATAGTTGATACTCTGGTGCTTCTTATGGATACTGTTTTGAGAAACAATTTTTATTTCTTTAATGGTCGATTCTACAAACAAGAAATTTGGGGTTGCTATGGGGGCAGTGTGTGCCCCAAGTTTTGCAAATTTGGTAATGTCTTATTGGGAAAATAATATTGTTTTTGAAAGTGAATTTAGGCATTCTATTTCCATTTATACCCATTTCTTGTATGATATTTTTCTTTTGTGGAATGATACTAAGGAGAAATTAATAAGTTTCATGGATTATATTAATAACTCAGTTGAATTTTTGAAATTTACTTGTGTTAGTAGTGATAAGATAGCTTATTTGGATGTTGAAATTATTAAAGACAGGGTGCATAAATATTTTAAGTCCAATATTCATAGAAAGAATACTTTTTCTAATAAATATCTACATTTTAATAGTTGCCAGTCCACCTTCCAAAAGAAGGCCATTGTCAAAGGGCAGATGGTGAGGTTAGCACGAATGACAACGGATGATGAAACTTTCATACCGAAATGTAAGGTTTTGGTCAATATCTTTTTGAATAGAGGTTACCACAGGCAATTTATTGAAGAGATTGAAAAGAAAGTTAGTTGTAAAAGATCTGTGGGTGTTTATCTATCCCTGTTGAAATGAGTATGTTACAGGGAAACCAGTAGTGTAAGTAGTGATGGTTATTGTAGTAAGGTGAATAAAAGTAGGGCCTTCATCTCTACCTTTACTATTGATATGGCTGCTGTTAATAACATTTTTTATAAAAATTGGGATATTTTTTCATCGAATCTTAGTGTTTTTAGGAAGTGGGGAATACATCTCAGATGGGGTATAGGAAAAACCTCTGTTTTAAGGAATTATTGGAGAGGGGAAATGGAATGAGCTATAATAGTAATTGAGCAGATGGAATGTTTAAATGTGGGCATTGCACCCAGTTCTCAAATATGAAATTTGCCAACAGTTTTTTAATCAATGGTAAAACTTTCAAAGTCAAAGGACATTTTTCATGTGAGTTGAATGGGGTGGTGTATGTGGCCTTATGTGAGTTGTGCTCAGTATTTTATATAGATAAGACCTTAAGGACGTTAAGACATAGCATTTTTGATCACAACTTAGATATTAAAAGAAGGAAGACCACAAATGCCTTATTTAGACATTTGATAAAAAGTAAAGACCATTGGTTCAGGTTTGGGGTACTTGAACAGATCACTACTGACTTAAGGGGGTTTGTTATGGATGAGCATCTCACCAAATGTGAACTTAAATGGCAACTATTGTTAAATGCTGCTAATTATCCAGGTTTGAATGAAACAGTGTCCAATAATTCTATTTTAAAACTTAAGATATTATGATATTAAAAAATATGTGTTTTTATTATCAATTTTTATTATTTTTTCATTGTTTTATGGGCATTATATTAGTAAGGAATAAACTGTGGTGGTGGTGCTGCGGTAGCGTTGTTGCTTCACAGTTAGACATTGCCTGTTCGATTCTCAGTTAGAGCGTCTTCTGTGTAGCGACATGCGTGAATGGGCGTTCCTTCATTGAAGGTTGTGCGTTAGGCCCGGCAAGCCAATACGTAAAACTCTACTGCCAATCATTAGCGGACCAGAGTTCCGCTGTGGTGACCCCTAACCGGGAAAAGCCGAAAGACACAAACATATTAGTAAGGAATAACTAGTTATTTAATTATTCAATTAAGCAATTATTAGGGGTGTTTTGTTTTAAATTGCATATATTTCAGGAGTAGTGGAGTGCATATCAGTTCTGAAAAAGTTCCTGGTGAATGTTATTCAAACGAAAGTGCTTAACTAGTTGTTAATAAAATATTCATTTTCCTATGATGGGTCCATTTTTGTTTCATAGCTGGATGCCATGACAGTCTACAGGGCAATAAACGTTGGACATCATTTACCTGGGCAGCTCATATCAATGGCTATTTTCTACTCTGGTGGTGCAATGGGTAGGTCCTGATGGTCATGTGACTCCAGCGCCCAGACCATGATGGTCTACATTGCCAAAATGGACATTCAGTTGTCAGCACACCTTAGTGGGTAATAATCACTGCATCTGACAATGGGAACTAGGGTATATCTTTCTAGTCCACTTTCATAATATGACCTTTCTTATTCCCTCCTGCAAAATGACCACAAAAGACATCAGTGACTACTTCAGGTCATATCCAATAAGGGAACTGTCATTCCCCTGCTGGAAAACAGATATGGTGGCTGCTATTGACCCAGCAACAATGGCTTTAGACAGTGCATCTTGAGATGACTGCAGTCTTTTTCTACAACTGATCTTCCAGAAAGACTATTTAATGAAAAATTGATTACATGCATATTCTACTGACACAATTACAGTTGTATATCGCACTCACACTATTATACACACCCCACTGCTAGGAAAATTACTGCCACTTTCTGAGAGATCATGCTATTGTCAGCTGTTATTTTTCAGCCACTGGAAGCATAGTATGTTCTACTAAGCAGACATCTACAACAGTTAATATAGCAGAAGATAATCCTACAGAAAACATGCAGTATATTTAATATGCATCCTCCTGAACCTTTGCATCAGTGATGAATCTGATAAGAGTGGCAATTCCTTTGATTATTTTACCAACGTAATGGTGATACCAGCGGCATCACTCACCATCCTGGAAAGTTCATGCCTGTCCTCCACCTCCTGCAATGTGGCATCATGCTGGCACAGCAGGCACCCTTAAAGACCTCTGCAGTCAGAACTGGAAAGTATGGCTTTGTCTCATTCAAGGAGCAACACATAAAATGCATGCATACAGATGTATATTTGTGGATCATGAGTCATGAAGTGCAGCAGTACACCATGGCACTACTGTTGTGTCCCTAAGACTGCACTGTGGTATTAGGAATGAGTATCATATTTCACCATGACACTATTGTGTGTCTCTTACACCACACTTTGCTGCCAGGAATGAGTATGATTTTCAGCATGGTGCTACTATGTATCCCAAACACTCCACTGTGCTGCCAGGAATGAGTATCATATTTCACCATAACACTACAATGTGTCCCTAACACTGCACTGTGCTGCCAGGAAATGTATAATATTTCACCATGACACTACTGTGTGTCTCTAATACTACATTGTGTTGCCAGGAATGAGTATAATATTTTACCATGACACTACTGTGTGTCCCTAACACTGCACTGTGGAGCCAGGAATACATATAATATTTCACCATGACACTACTGCGTGTCCTTAACACTGCAATGTGGTGCCATGAATGAGTATCATATTTCACCAAGGCACTACAGCCATGCACATATCATATTCATCAGTATACTGGTCACATACTTCATGATCACCATGAAACACATGCATATGGATAGAGCCATCAACCCTGGGTAGCACAATGCTCTACAACAGTGATTCACTCATAGTAGCATTAAATATCTTCATTAGTATACATACCACATTAATTTGCCTTTGATGGCGTGATGTCAAACATTGGTGTTATTTGATGCAATGCTGTTCTTTATAGCAGAACTGTGGCACAGATAGATTGCTGTAAAGATGCTGAAGACTTGCAGCTTCATAGAGATGAAGAACAATGGAATCTTGATTAGTGGAGAACCTCAGTAAGAAAAGCAAACATTTTGGTAGATATCAGTGACAACAAGACAGAAGTTTTGCTTTAATTAAGAACCCTTGCATTAATGTTGTACTGCATTGGCTGCATGTAGCTGTTAGAGAGATGCAACTGATTACACTGGAAACATTGTAAAATATATCCTGCCAGCACCATGTGTCAAGACATTGTGTTAAATATCAATGACAGTGTCAGATGCAGTAGCTGGCGGCTGTTAGGGTGTACTGCCAACTTTTTTGGTGTAGGCTGAGCTAGGAACCCATAACACTGACATGGTACAGTGCTGTATGCCAGTAGCTTTTTGGGCGATGCAACTGACTGCACTTGAAACTTCATAAAATACATATTGCAAGGGGTACATGGTTCCAGCACCATATGGTGAGGCATAGTTAAAGTATGTAAATGGGTGAGACTGTGCATAACAATAAGTGAAGCTCACAACTACATGCATAAATGGTAGAAGCTGTGGTTATACCTATGAACATCTAATGGCACACTATACACACCCCTATCCAAAATGTTTCAGCCACAGTGTACACAAACTCAAATGGCTACTAGAGAAAGGTGATGCCTGGAAATGTTTATTAACCAAGAGCAGGAAATGCTGTTGTATGTCTTCCATATACGCATGACTTGTGTCTACCTGGCAAAGTTGCTGGAGGCAGACATTACTGGGAACAGATTTGGTGCAGGGTGTGAAAGTGGTGCATGGGTATAAGAGGTGTCTTCAACTGGTTTCATGAAGGGTTACTGATATGATCCTCCATGTGAATAAAATGATAGAGGAGACTGTAATTGACAGATGTCCAGGCGATGGATTGCCAGCAGCGATGCAGATCAATGAGTCCTAGGAGTTCTTGGTATCACTTTCCAGGGAGACATAGACTCTTACTAGGTTGTGCCTCAGTTGTAGGTGCTTGACTGGCATCATCATCATCCCTTGCATCAGTTAGCAAAGAAGCAGGTTAATAATATGCATTACAGTACACTATGTCATATTTCACTGTATCTTTGAAGGGAAGGTTCGATAAAGGCCAACCTTAATATCTGTTCTTCCAGGCACCTCTGGTCAGCAAATACAACAAGCATCATGACAACAAATTTCTAGCAAGATATGCTGTGGCTGTATTTTAATATGTAGTTCTATGTATGCATCTGGAGGTCACATATGTCTGTGTGGGTAAACAATGGTGCCATGTTGTCTTGGTTTCATACCTCTATTGTTGGCGCATCAAGAACAGCAGGTCAACTCAGTGCTAATGTCAGCAGGGCATCTGTGGCTAATGATAATGGACACTATGGCATTGTCTGCAAATCTACGGGGGGTCTCCCAAATTTACCATGTTATATCTAAGAGTCGTGGGTTCTTCCTATGCTCCTAGTGCACACAGCATATGATATTCACACCTCTTGTGGGGTGTGTATAGCCACCACAGGGGATAGACATGAGGGTTAGGTTCTTCCATGACTACCGAACCATCCTTGATTTAGCTACAAAACTTGAAATTAAGCAGTGGATGTAAAGGTCAATGATGTGGCCAATACTGGCTGTTAGCCGCAACATTGTGAAGATAATGACTGCACTGTGTGGCATGAGGGACAATGATAACAGCAGAGTGACATGCATTAGGCCTCACAACACCCCGGGGCGGACATTATTCCCTAATAACATATAATCAGGAGGGCATCATTCCTTGCTTATTTTGTCACTTGCATGGCCATGCTATCTACTGTATGTCTTAGAGCCCTCCATAACTTATGGTTTACTGCTATCTATATGAATATGTCCTTTGCACTGTACAAAAGCCTATAAATCCTGGATTAAGTCTTTCAATTTTTCTAATCTAATAGTATTTTCTGAGTGCTCATTAATAATATTGTTCAAATCCAAGTTACATTTCTTCATTCTTTTTAAATATTATTTACTTCTAATTTGCAAAACTGTTTTGGGAAATATTTAAAATGTTTTATGTGTTTCAACTGTGACTCATTTATAAATTGTTGAAGAACCAGCTTTATGAACATTAGCCATTATCCCAACCAAAAATTAAATGTAAATGCTTTTTGCCCCCTGCTTCCCTCATGTAGGTGCAAGCCTCCTCACACCCATATCAATCAATAGACAGATAGATATGAATGTGTGTGTGCATATGTATATATATATATATATATATATATATATATATATATATACTTTATAATCTGGAAGCCCAAAATACTGAAAATTCAAAATCCTGAAAACTCAAAATCCTGAATCCCAAAAGACTGAAAACACACAGGATACATATACTGACTATAGAGAATACAAACCAGATTACATTCCACCAAATATAAGTAGGGGGCAAGCCCCTCTGCATCCCCCACAACCCCTGCTACTTAAATACATCAACTCCAAGATTGCACTTCACTACACTATCATGAGTTATGTTGTAGTGTAGCAAGTTAAAAGGGAATGTTACTAAGGTTACAACAGGCAGTCATGAACACGTAATGGTATGTATGCCATTTTTTTCTGTGGAGTGCAATCTTGGAGTTTATATATTTAATTAGCAGGGGGTGTGGGGATGCAGGGGGGCTTGCGCATACTTGGTGAAAAGTGTTATCCTTTTCTTGTATGTGTTTCTCTGTGTCCTAGTACTGGAATATTGTCCTTCTTTGTGTCCTGTATATTTTCAATAGTTTGTGATTCAGGATTTTGAGTTTTCAAGATTTTGAATTTTCAGGATCTTGGCTTCTGGATTATGAAGTTCAGAATTGTGATATTTCAGGATTCTGAAGTGAAACTATATATATATATATATATATATATATATATATATATATATATATATATATATATATATATATATATACATATGTAAATATATATGTATATATGCAAACTTCATGCCATTGTTTTGTTGTTTAGTCAGACATAAACATGTAAACATGTTATTCCATATTTTTCCTTTGGGAAATTACAAAGCCATAGACAATTGATATGAGACCTATAGAAAATCCCCTGAAGATGAATTCAAGCATTTAATTTTTGCAATGTAACCTCATGATTTACAGAATAAGCATTGTTAAATTTAATTTAGTTCTACAGATGTTCAAGTACAAAACTTTTTTATTTATTTACCTTAAGTTACACAAGTTTATATAACTGCAAATAAGACACCTTTCAAACAAAATGTCTTCAGCTATCAAAACATTCAGAACTTAGTATAAAATTGTTAACATTTTTAGCACTTACTGACTTAATTCCACATTATCGATCTCACAGAGTTAGTCATTATTGTAACAGATTTAGTTCAAGATCAAAATTCGGCTTGAAAAGAATAACTGTAGCAAGGGAAGCAGCTGTTGTTCCCTTTTCAAACTGTTTTCTAGGTACTTTCCTGATGCATTGTTCAGCACCCTTACTGCACTTTGCTGAAGAACTAAAGAACATATTTATAATGTTCAGAATAGTACAAAAAGCTTAACTCAATGTGTGGACCAGAGTCAATAGGAAAAGTGCACCTGATATTTTTCTTTTCAGAGAATTATGTTTGCTATGTTGCCTGCCCACATTTTAAATCCATGAATAACAAAACTGTAAGAGTAGGTGAAGTGTGCCAGAAATAAAATCTATTCTGGCCCTGAGTCATCTTAGGGTGACACACTGTAGTCAGGTACAAATGATAAACAAAAATATACAGATAACAGAAACATCTTTGTTTAATGACATAAACTGTATAAAATATATAAAAAAATACTGGGTTTTCAAAATAAAATTAAAAATGTGCACACTTTCTAGGCAATCTATTATTCTGTATTTAACAGAAACAATAATCATGCAATCGCAGTGCAATTTTCTTACTAAGACAGGGAGACAGCTGCAGGAGATGTGTACATTAGCAACATTTTCCTGAACTGGTGACATGTTTCTCATCTCTATGTATTATGGTTATTAAAAGTAATATAGTATAAAAATAACAGAATACAAGTTGAGACAGCTCTTCAGTTTTTTTCTTATTTCTGAATACGGAGCTCATTGCAATATATAAAAGTAGTCATCAAACTTGAAAATTAAATGCATCAAAAAGTAAAAACAGAAAGAAAATAGTTATTTTCAGTTTCATTGCAAGGTTTGTGTTAAAAAAATAGAGAGAAGATACAAGATAATTAATAAAATTATTTGCAATGCCAGAACATACCTAATGCACAGATGTATGTTTATTTGAAAAATGTACTTAAGAATGAAAGCCATGATGTCTAATAATTATTGTTTATACCTAGGTATGACAAGCACATAATACATGGTTAGCATGTTAATATGTCCCATAAGGAAATGAAACTTGCATAAGTTGTACTATTATCTCATATATTACTTATGCAGTGTTGATCTGACATAAGTCTGAAAGCTGTTGACTGAAAGAACATTTAACTGTTTCTTTTTTATTTTGGAAATGGCTTTACTGCCACATGTGAAAGTTATCACCAGTTCTGAATAAACTTCTTTTAAATTTGCTTGCAATTCCACTGTTATTGTGGCAATAACATTAATCTTTCATGAGGCTCCCTATTGAATTGTTGCAAAACTATATGACAGAAATTATAGCAGCTCATACTTAAACTAAATAGTGAATACTTTCATAGTGTGCTAATCAAATCTATTTTATAATCTACTTCTTATGTTTAGTAATACAATAAGAGCAGGGCATTTCATTGCATCCCACAAAATAATAGGGAAAACTCATTGAAAGCTGCAATTTACCTTAATATTGATGCAACTCTGAAGTTGGGGGGTGGGGGTACAGGACTAGCACTCCTAAAAATACATTGTTCTTCTACTACTTAGAGTGGTCATTTGATGAGTTGAATATCCTGAGTTACATATTTTATTAGATGTGCAAAATGTATAACTGTTCTTTTAACAGACACACACACACACACACACACACACACACACACTGCGGTCAAACAGTGCAGTGCTTAGTTTTAGAAGTGGATTGTCTTTGTGTACTAAGTACTTTGTTTTTTTAAGGAGAAGCAAAATGTCGTTATATGAAATGGTAACTTACAGAAGTGCTAATGCTATGGCTCTGTTCCTTCTTTGCTTGGAATGTTGTTGTAATTTGGTAAGTCTATAACCTATAAAGAATGCTTACCATTTTGCTTTTTATTTTGAGACTCTGCACTTGATGGTCTTTTGCAAAATCTGAAAGTGGTAATGATTTTGACAAATACTATAGATGTAACAGATTGCAGCCAGCTTTCCAGAGTCAGTGAGCTTCTCATACTGTGATAATCTGTCTCTGAATCATAGGTACTGCAAGTTTATAGATATGTAGTAATAGCAGCTAAGCTACAAAATGCTACAGACACTGGTAAAAACAAAATGGTTTAGATGCAGTTAGAATTATTCTTTTGCCAACAAACATTATAAAATGTGTCTTTTTATTCTTCCCTGTGGAGTTGTGACAATGTTTTTTTATATTTGACTGTTTTCCTTTGTCTGGATTTATATTGAATATTTGTCTATTATTCACACAAACAAGATTGTGGGTTAGGTTTTATTTATTATTTTATGAGTAACCCTAAAGCATTGGTGCGACTATTGTCATCAGGCTTTTTGATATCTACTGCAGAAGGGATGTATGTAGATAGAACAAGCATATGATCCACAGCTTGCAACTGTCAGCAGACTTAGTGAGCAATATATCACTGTTCACTTATACATCTGAGAGTATGATGCTGGACATAATGTGGCCATAAGGTCTATCCTTGAGGAACTCCATTAGTGATCTTGGCACATGCTGAAAATTTACTATTACTCTTCCTGTGTCTTATTTGATAGCTACACTTAGCCACATGACTATCACCCAAGAGGTCTTTAGACTTTGGCTTCATGGTGAATAGTTATAGGCCCTGACAATGACTCCAGTCATTTAGACACAGTTGTCAGTTTGTCACCAAGAAAGCCCAAGTTGTGTGGAGGAGATGAGTAGTGAAGATTTGTCTCCTAGTGTCTCTCTCAACATGGTAGGTTGTGAGGACATAGTGAGAGTGATCAGACTGGATCCACCAACTGAATGACATGTGGTGGTTAGGAAAATGAGTGAGCTTCTCAGCATGTGGGTGGGGGTTGACTCTATCATTGTAACATACATGCCCACACACAACCTGCCTTCCTAATATATTAGAGATGTTTAGGACTATGAAATTACTCAGAATACCACAGAATGACAGCTGTAGACTGATCCAATACCAGCCCCATTATATGGAGATTGCATGCCTCTACATAGTCTTTGGGCTTCCTCAAGATAGAAGGACCCATGTAGTGAAGGGTTCCAGGTAACAGTATTGCTTTCTTTTTTTTTTTATTCTGAACTGTCTGACATATACGAGGAAGACTAGGCAATACTCCTTCATTTTAACAACATGTTTTAGTTCATATAAGGTTATTGCTTCATTAACAGATCTCTGTAAAAGTGCCTGCACTGTATAAAGCAGCAAATTATTGTTTGTTATGTGACAACAGTTATATGTTTTATAACTTCATAGGTGTTTACTAGGCTAACAACGACAAGGGCCTTTTTAAGCCTAGCCATGCATCCCAAATCTCTGATGAATTCTGATACCCTTCATAAGTGTAAGCATGGCCTGGGTGATGAACCATTTACAGGTTACTTGTTTGCATCAGAGACAGAGGTGCCAAACCAGGGATGAATTTCTGGTTTCCTATCCAATTGTCCAAGTTGCACTTGAATTGGATTAGGGAGGAACTCTGCTTCACATGGATGTGGAGCCTGTTCCATAAGCGGGGTAGTCTGTGGGATACATACCTATCTCTCCAGCAGGTTCTATTTATATCACAGGCAGGGTTTAAGTCTTTAGAATGGGTAATTCTGGTACTGTTTGTTTTGTGGATATGCAGGAGGTCTATCAGAGTGGGATCTGAAAAAGCCCTGTATTCCAGGCATAGATCTCCCCTCAAAAGCCTGTAGGAGACAGAATACAGGGATAGGGCCTTGAGGTGGTCTACATAGGACATATTACTTATACCAAGTATTCTTTTAGTGATAAATCTCTGTGGATGTTCCAGTCGTTAGATATGCCTGGTTAGGTACATAACAAAGGGAACATTGTTCTCAATGATAGGTCTGATAAATGCTAAACACAGTGGAAAAATGACTTCCTTGGACTTAGATGCCATACCTTTGTTTATAAGTTGCGCAACATAGAATGATTTTCTCACCACTGTAGACATGTGATGATCAAAGGCAAGATTACTATGTGTGACCCTAAGTCCCTGACAACTGGGTCAACTCTAAGGGGTGTGGTGTCAATATGATAGTTATCAGGGATGGATGACATTCCAAAGTATTCTATTATGCATTTCTTGGCATTTAGTTTTAGTCCATGACTCTGACACCAGTTGTTTGTCTGTGTCACCCCCTCCTAGAGACCATTTGTGTCAGTGTGAGATTCATTGACAACTCCTAATTTGCAATCATCTGTAAATTTAGTCAGCCAGAGACCACTGAAATTTACCTTGACTTCTGAGAAGTAAATGCCAAAAAGGAGCGGTCCATGGACTCATCCCGGAGGGACTCCACTTGTGTCTGGCCTCTTTGTAGAGGTTGTCTCCCCAATTCTAACTTCCTGGGTCCTGTCTTTACCCATTTGGGTATCCACTGGGTGACATATGGGTTTGTACCTAACATCTTGAGTTTGTCAACAATGCCTGAGTGGGGTATTGTGTCAAATGCCTTGGGCAGGTCAAGGTAGGCAGTGTGAACGATTTTGCCCTCATCCATTGCTTTGGTGACCTTCTCAAAGAAGTCCACCAGGTTGAGTAGGCATGATCTGCCCTTTATGGAACCAAACTGGGTTGGGTCCAGTGTCCGGAGGTTTACTATATCTCTATTGATCATCTTCATGATAATTCTTTCCATGGCTTTACATATAAGACTAGTGAGAGTTATGGATTTGTAGTTCCAGGGACTGTAGATGGCCCACCTTTGTGCAGATAAATAAATGTTGCCTTTCTCCATTCATGAGGCATGAAGCCTGTTTGGAGGCTACAGTTAAATAGTAAATCCATAGGCCCTGATAGGTCATGTTTCATGCTATTTAGAAGGTATCCTGGGATATTGTCTGGGCCCACCGATGCAGTGTTCTAGGTCTTAGATAGAGCATTAGGGTCCTGTTCCCTAGTGATAGCAGGGGGAATTATATTTGATGATATTTCATGAGGGAAGGTTGAGTGGGAGAGAGGAGTAAAGTTGGAGATGAATTTATCAGCCAGGAGGTTTGTTATATTTTCTTGGCTCAGTATAGGTGGCTCCATTTACAATGAGCTCTGCACACAATTGTGTATTGCCTCTGAGGTTGCGGACACAGCTAAATAATGCTTTTTGGTTGTCCTTGGCCTGAAAGGCCAACCTTACCTCAAATTTGGCTCTGGTAGACTTTATTTGTCCTCTGAGTTGTTTGTTTAGTTTAATGAGAGTGCTTTTATTCTGCTGGGTGCTGCACCTCCTAATTTTTGCCATGATGTTCTTTTTCTTGTTATACATCCAACTGATTTTGTGATTCCACCAGGGTGGCTTGTTTTTTGAGTTAGTTCTGTACTTCTTCCTGGTGGGTATAGCTGCCTCTATACAGCCATTTACATGCTTGTACAGGGTTTATGTGAACAGTTCTGCATAAGCAGAATTGTTCTCAGGGTTTGTAGGGGCTTGAAATTTTCCCAGGTTCTCACTTAATAGCAGGAGGTTAGCCTTAGAATAGTTCCTGAATATTCCCGGTTTAGCTGGGGGTCCAGGTTTTATTTTTACTTCAAAGAGGACCATTTTGTGGTCTGACCTTACCAAGGAAGGCATTGCAGTAAGGGGTGTGCAGCACTCTCCCATATTAGTGAGGACCAGATCCAGTATGGTTGCACCCATGGTTGGTGAAATGACTATCTGGTCCAGGGAGTTTGTGTTTACAAAATCCAGGAATTACTGTGCATGTACGTTTGATGTTGTATAGGATTCCCAGTTAATAGTGGGGTAATTAAAGTTACCCATGAATATAGTATTGGGTTGGATGGTTAGTGTTTATAATAAGTTTAAATACACGGTATACATTTCCTGGGTCATAGAGGAGGACCTATAGCTTGCAAGGAAGTGGTATTGAATTTTACCTATGATGATTTGAACATGGAACAGCTCAAGTGCATTGTCCTGTTTGACCAGCCTTGAAGTATATTTATTTTTGATGTAAATAGAGACACCTCCACCTTGTAGATTTTTTTCTTTTTGTTGCATTACTTATTAAATCTATACTGCACCCATAAAAGTTTCTTGTTGAAATTTTCTCCACACTTGTGTCTAACGGATATATAATTGTTTATATGTTCATAGGTTCATAGGTGTTTACCAGGCCTGGGAGATGAACTATTTACAGGTTGCCTGTGTCCATTAGAGACATATGTGCCAAGCCAGGGGATGGACTTTCTGTTCCCAATCTAATTAGCCAAGTTACACTTGAATTTGGTTAGGGAGGAACTCTGCTTTCCATGGATCGGAAGCTGATTCCAGAGATGGAATAGTCTCTGGGATACATACCTGTCTCTCCAGCAGATCCTATTTATACCACAGGAAAGGTTTAAGTCTTTAGAATGGATAGTTCTGGTATTCTTTGTTTTGTGGGTATGCAGGAGGTCCATCAGAGTGGGGTCTGATAATACCCTGTATGCCAGGCAAAATCTCCCCTCAACAGCCTATAGGAGACAGAATACAGAGGGTGGTCTGCATAGGATATTTTACTTACTCCCTGTATTCTTTTAAAGAGGAACCTCTGTGGGCTTTGCAATTGTTGGATATGCCTGTTTAGTTACATACCAAAGGGGGCATTGTATTCAATAATAGGTCTTATGAATGTCGTATACAGTGGAACAATGACTTCTTTCGACATAGATGCCAAACCTTTGTTTATAAGTTGCATAACATAAAATCATTTCTTATCTACTGTACACCATGATGGTCAAAGACTAGATTACTGTCTATATGTATCCCTATGTCCCTGACTACTGGATCAACTCTAAAGTGTATGTTGCCAGTATGACTACCACTTTTTGTCTGCCTCAAACTAGTTATCTACCCAGAAAGGACACAGCTGAAATAAGGTCTACAGATTGCTTTTTGTAACATTTGCTGCTCAATTACTCCTGAGTGTGATTTTCTACAAGAACTAACTACTTCACATTACCTGTGACCACTCCCACTCCCCCTCCTCCAGTATTGTGTCAGCAAAGTTTTTTTAAACCCCTGGAGCTATCTTGGCTTACTCAAAGCAGCTTCCCATTCCCTTCAGCTCATGGTATATCTCATTGTAAGTGTTTGAGCTTTACTTTTTATATTGCAGCTAAGGTCCCTACAAACTCAATTGTTATATTGCTTTGTTAGTGTCAGTATTGCTACTGTTGCAGAACTGGTCTCCTATTTATACAAGTTTTCAACAAAGTGTTTACAATGTATTATTTTCCAGTCTGACTTGTTGCTTAGTGTGCTTGGTGCTGCTAGCACTTACAGGGTTGCTACTCATCATCACTTTTGTTTAGTACATACTTTTTAGTTAAAATAGATGCTAAGCAGTGTGACTGAGTGTTCTGTGATTCAGTTTGAAGGAAAGCATAAGTTAAATACCGAACACCATATTACGGCTAAAAGTCATGTTTTGCTGCCAAGTCAGAGCAATCTTTAGCTGTTTTAACTGCTATTCAATGAGAAATATTATAGCAATGTAGATATGTAAATGTCTATGTTGCAATATTTAAGTACTGTTATATACAATTGCTGTGATAGTTTACTACTGCTATATCTGTGATAGAACTGTTTTTAAATTCATGGGCTACCTAAATTATCCGGTACATAACACTAAGTATTATTTCAGTTACATTTTACAGCACTTCTCTCTCATTCCCCTTTCAGAGACCTTAACATAATAATTCATTTTGTCTCCATCTTTTCATTTAGTGACCACTGTCCCTGCGAACGGGTTTTCTCTCAGTCCCCCATTTGCTGAATCCTTGGCCATTCACTTTATCTGCAGTGAAGAAATAAGCCACAAGGACTCAAGGGCTTTAAAAAGAAAATAAGTTACTGTAGGTGTCTAGCTATGTTTCCCTCTTAGCCTGCTACTTTAGAAAGTACCTGGTCTAAAGCAAAAATAACTGGCGCTACCCACGGCTAGGGACAGCAGTTGCTCCCCACCCCTATCAGTTGTAAATGCATTCCCCAGTTAAACATTTTCTTTTTAGTTATCAGTAAACCAACATAAAGCTCTAAAAAAGGTAACCCAGTAGATACACTGGAATTGCCCACTTGCAAAATAGAGGCAAAAAGGTACTTAAACTGCCATGTTTTGTCTGCTTCAAACTAGGTATCTACCCAGAAAGGACACAGCTAAAATCAGGTCTATAGATTGCTTTTCCTTATTGGATTCTTTAGCCTGGGGGGTTCTAGCCCACTCCATTCGCTATGCTCACTTCGCTCTCCTCCCTGCCCCCTATTCCCACCTGCCCCCAGTACCTCTGCATTTATTCTTAGCCTGAACCCCACCCATAATTACCACCAATTAGGCTACACCACTAGTCATCCCCTCCCCTACATCCAACACAATCATACTAATACCTAGGCTCCACAGTCACATGCCCCAACAACTTCCACTGTACTCTCTCAACAACCTCCTTCAAACATTTCCACTATAACTACACAACCCTTACCACCAAAAACATCCTCCCAATACACACACTCCATTACCAAACACCTAACACACTCAAAAATAAAATATCCCTAAGATACCATAAGCAATTTACTATGTATATAAAACATATCCTAAACACCCTCTATAAACTAGCCCTTGCTGGAGATATCCATCAAAACTCTGGCCCTCCCAAAGCCAACCCGACCACAAACCCTAGTCCAAGCAACCCCCCCCCCCACAACTCAACTCCTAGCCAACAAAAAAACAACAGACCTACTTATAATGTCCCTAAACATCAGAAGCATGTGCAATAAAATCCAAAAACTACATGCCAGCATAAGCATATATTCCCCAGATATTCTCTTCCTAACTGAAACCTGGCTCAAATCTCACATCAAAAGTGAGGAAATATTTCCACCTGAATACAACATCCTTCATATAGACAGATTGTCCAAAAAAGGAGGTGGTGTAGCATTGATATTTAAACGCCACCTCAATATTCAACTCCTGAACACATCTGCCCCTCACCACAACAATGAAGAAATCCTTTATGCCAAACTCAGACTAAACCCAAACAAAACAATCAGTATCATAGCATGCTTTTTCCCATCAGGGCAAAATATTATACCCCTAGAAAATCTCGTGAGCTGGGCTACTTTATCTCTACCCAAGGAAACCATCATTCTTGGCGACTTTAACATCAACTGCCTATACAGTAATAACAATCTCCCAACAATTCACCTTAATCTCCATGGGTTCACTAAACTCATCCAATCCCCTACCCAAATCAACAAAAACCCTAACAATCATACCTTACTTGACTGGATCCTAGTCAACAAAGCCCCTCACTCTTACCTAGCAGGCTGCTTACCTGACAGTCTTAGTGACTACTCCCCCACTTTCCTAATTCGGCACCACACAGTCTGAAGCCCATTATCCATAGGCAAATACGGAACAAGTCCAACTTCAACCCCAACTCCTTCATCTTCTCCCTGCAAAAAATTAACTGGTCACCACTAAAATACCTCAACCTAGATGAGGCTGTCCACTTCTTCAACAGTACCTTCCTCTCCATCCTAAACACACATGCACCTGTAAGAAATGCCAAAGTCAGATCCAGGCGTGCCCCATGGTTGCAAAAGACCACCATAACCCTAATGAAATCCAGACATAAGGCCTGGGAGCACTGGTGACTAACAAAAATTAACGCATATAGGCAATCATTCCTTGAACTGCGCAATAAAGCCAAAAAGCAAATAAAATTAGACAAATCCCTCTACTATAAATCCACCCTAAACTCTACCAACCACAACCCTAAGCAATTCTGGTCTAGTATTAACACTATCCTCCACCCAGGGAAGGTTGATACCCCCCAGTCATCCATTCCTCCCTCCTCCAGCAGTATTGCTGAATCCTTCAACAAACACTTCACTGAAACTATAACATCTCTAAACAAACAACACTTCCCTACAACAGCCCCCCAACTCCTAACCCTAACCCCCCCACTCCTCTTTTCTTCTTCACCTCAGTATGTATCTCCAACATAAAAAGACTATTGTCAAAACTTAAACCCACCAAACTTGCAGCTGACAACCTCCCCTCTGAATACTTGAAAACTGCAGCTGATACACTACCCTCCCTACCCAATTTCAATTATAATAAACCATTCCATAACAGAAGGCTATGTTCCCTCGATATGGAAAATATCCCACATCATTACCCTCCACAAAGGCACCCCCTCCACTGACCTCTCCAATTACCGCCCCATTGCTATCCTCTCCCCTCTCTCCAAGATACTTGAAAAATGTATCAACACCCAGGGCTCCAACTACCTCCTAGCTAATAATTTCCTCTCCAAAACCCAACATGGTTTCAGGCCATATCACAGCACTACCTCCGCTCTGGTCTCCTTTACCAACACTATACTTCATCACAAAAACAATGGCCTCTTCTCTACTGCCATATTTCTAGATCTCTCAAAGGCCTTTGACATGGTATCTCATGAGCTACTACTCTCTACTCTCCCCACCCTCTCCTTCTCACAATCAGCCTGCAACTGGTTCCACAGCTATCTACATGGATGCCAGCAATCAGTAATCTCGGACAATAACACATCACCTCGCCTCCCAGTTACTCTCAGAGTTCCCCAAGGGTCTATCCTTGGCCCTCTGCTATTCTCACTTTTCACTAACAACCTACATACTGCCACCAAACAAGCATATCTTATACAGTACGCAGATGACTCTACTCTCATCTGCTCTGCTGGCACTCTACCAGAACTACAACAAATCGCACAGGAATCATTCTCTTCTGTAGAAAGCTGGCTATCCAATGATCAGCTCCTGCTCAACCCAAGTAAGACAAAACTTCTCCTGTTCCAACCTTCCAAAGCCACCCAAAACAACCCCCCCCACTTCAGCATTCTCACCAAAGACATACCATCATCTCTCCAGCAGAACACACAAAATGATTCAGTGTAGAAATAGACAACAAACATAGATTTGACACTCTCATATCTCTCACAATAAAAAAATTTCACAAGGAACTTGGTGCATTATATTGAAGTCGCCAATTCCTAACCAAGGTGACTAGAATCTTCATAGCCAATTCCCAGCTAATCTCCACCCGACTCTATGCATCCCCCATACTAACCAACCTTAGACAGACAGACCTACACAAGCCGGATGCTTATGACAGCAAAATTGCTAAATTTGCCACTGGAACCTCCTATCGCAGCCATCACTGTATCTCCCTTAAAGAACTAAACTGGCTAGAACTCCCACATCTCCTTCACTTTAATCAACTCACTCTTGCTCATAAACTTATTAACCACCCCCATAACATCCCTTCCCTTCAAACCCTTCTTCAAACTTATCACTCCATTAGACCACTAAGATCAAGCAACAAAAATCACCTCACTGTTATCAAACCCAAAAACTCAGCAGGAGAAGCCATATTTTCATGTACCATATCTAAACTTTGGAACAATCTTCCACCCTCTCTAACTACTCTACCTTCCAGCAGCCTTTTCAAGACTGCGCTCAAATTCCACTTAAATTTGCACTGGCTTTGTCCTTGTTCTAATCCAGACTAACACCCCCACCTTACACTAACTGTACACTTTTCTGAGTGAACAGACAGCACAAGTATAACTCACACCTTCTTAATCCTAATTTCATTTTTCCTAATGATTTTCTTGCAGCTTTAAATATCATGGTAGATTCATAAAGGTTACAATAAAGTGTAGACTACATATAAAAAACTCAAAAAATGTGGTAGGGATGTTCTTGAATATGGATCACTTAGTGTAGGACTTAATGAGTCTACATGCAGCACTTACAGAAGTAGAATTCATTTTTATGTAATGACGGTCATTCAAGTAAAAATATAGGCAGAATATAGGCTTGCCTTTCAAGATGGCAGTGGAAGTAGGACAGTAAGTTTGATATGTGTAATTTTACTGAGGACAGATATAAAAAGGAAAGAGAGCCATAAAGAAGGGGTGGTAGCTGTATAACTGTTATAACGAATGTCCTTAGATAATGATCTATACTGAAATGACTGAATAAGATGAACAGTGACCTTTTTCTTTTGTAAGATGTCAGAAAAATCATTTAAAAAGAATAGGCTTGAGACCTATGTATAGTGTAAGGCCAACTGGTGATCAAGAATGCCAATGGGTGAACATTCAGTTAAAGTGCATTTTGTGGCAAGTCACTTCTTTAAGCATTTTTGTTATGTGCAGAGCCCCTACATCTCAACAAACCTTAAATTGTAGGGACATCCCCATTGTGCCTGAACATTTTCCTCTGTCCTTTATAACATCTGCATTAAATGATGAAGGTTAACATTTTTATTTATTTATTTTTTATTTAACATTTGTTTACTCAGAATGTCCAACTTGGATGGGACTAGTTTTTTGAGTTGGTTGCAAACTTGGCCACTACTTGGCCACTTTATTACAGCACTGCTCCATTTTGGATCTAGAGAATCTCTGTAAATTGGTAAGTATTAGAGTGATGTAAAGTGCTGTAAAGCAGGGAGAGTAGAAGGAAAGTTTTGGCAAGAGTAGTTTTGGAAGAATAAGTTAGTGTGTGTTTGTTTCTGTAAAGTGTGTCAAGTTTCTGTTTTTTTTTCTTTATGTTTTGTTGAATGTGAAGACCAAACCAAAGGGGATCATCTATGACTACACCCAGTAACTTGGAGTGGTGGACAATTTCAATGGCGGTGTTATCAGCAGAGAGAATTTTGAAGTTGCTTAGATTAGCAGTACAGTTCTTTGGCTGAAAAACAAGCAATTTACTTTTTTTTTGATTGAGGAATAGCTGGCAGCTGGAAAGCCAGGTGTCAACAGCAAAGACACTTTGTTGAGTATCAGAGTGAAGCTGGGGTAGTGTGCGAGAGGTACAGATTACTGTGGAATCCTCATCATAATGGAAGAGTGTTCCACTAGTTGATGATGTACAAAGGTTATTAATAAAAGTATTAAAAAGTAGGGGCCTAGGATGGATCCCTGTGGTACTCCAATGGGATGTACTAGAAAAGGGGAGATAATATTTGACCATTTTACAGATTGTTTTTGATTGTGTAAATAACTGTGGAACCAATTTAGTGTAGTAGGGATAATTCCTAGGTCAGAGATCTTGTTGAAGAGTAAAGGGTGACTCACAGTATCGAATGCCTTTGAGATGCCAAGAAATAGTGCAGATATATAACAACTTGAGTGTCTAGCTATATTTACAAAGTCGGTGAAGGTTAGGAGGGCTGTAGTTGTGCTGTGGCTGGGATGAAAACCATGTTGTGTGTTTGTAAGGACGTTCTTTTTCTGTACGTAATTCAGGAGTTGAAGATGAATACATTTTTCCAGTATTTTTGAGATGGGGGAAAGTATGGCTATGGATTTAAAGTGTGTAAGTACAGTGGAGTTACGTTGTTTGTGAATGGTGATTATATGGGACTTTTTCAAGATATTAGGTACCTTGGACTTGGATATGAATTGATTGATTAAGATGCTGACTGGGTATGCTATGGAGTCAGCTGCTAGTTTTAGGTATGCAGGTGGGAGGTTGTCAGTGGAGGGAGAGCAAGGATCGAGTTTGTGCAGTAATCTTTTTTGAGATTTGTAGGTATTGGTTGAAGAGTAAAAGTGGGATGGTTCTCAGAAGGTGGTTCTGTGCAATGGTGGTAAGGAGGATGAGAAAGGTCTGGAACAGGTGAGTGCAGATTATTAGGGGTATAGAAAGAGGAAGAGTGCCAGGTATTGGTGGTTTTAAGTGATAAGATCAGTTATTGATTTTATGAAGTGGATGTTAAAGTCTTCAGCAATTTGAGAGGGGGGGGGCATTTAGTGAAATCTTGGATTCTTTTTTTGTTTCAGGGTGGAGGAGAGTTGCGATACTGGACCAGAATTTTTTTTTTTTGGATTAGTTATGTGCTTCTGCTATAGCTGACTATAGTATAACTGTTTGTCTTTAGTAGCTATTTTTTTTAGCTTGGTTATGTAGCTACTTAAAAATAATGAGATCTTGTTCTTTATTACTTTGTTTCCATAGAGCCCAGGATGCATCCTTTTTTTTCATTAGGTTTTTTACAGTCCTTAGTTATCTAGACCATGGGATTGTGTTTGATTCTTTTGGTTCGAACTGGAGCTAGGCTATCTAGTAGTTTTAAGAAGCAGCTGTTAAAGTAGTGTGCTGCCTCAACTAGTGGCAGTACCTTTAGTGGAGACGAGTTTATTTTGCATAGTAGGTCATTAAACCTGTCATTAGAGAAGTTAGAGAGATTAAAACTGCTTTTAGGATATATGTTTTTGGAGGGAGAGCATTTATTTGAGCTGGGAAGGTAGGTCGGTGGTCACTAAGAGTGTTTGGATATGTACCAGCACTGGTAAAATTAGAAGGGTGTGATACCAAGATCCAGTGAAAGGTGGAATTTTCAGTGTATTTTTTGTTGTACCTAGTAGGGCCGGAGATTAGCTGAGGAAAAAACATATAGGTTGATGCTGCTAGTGGGTAGTTGGGATGTGATAGTTTACCAATCTATGTTGATGCTCCTAAAATGATAGTTTCATGTTGAAATGTCTGGGTGGTCCAGGAGAGTATGTCTTCTAAAACAGGGGTATTTTTATCTGGGAGGATATATAGAGAACAATTATGCAGATTCTCTTAGTATTGTTAAGGTTTGGTAAGGATATCAACAGTTCTGCTGAGGAAAACGTAGGGGCATCATTTGTGTTTGGTGTGATATTAAGGTCGTGGGAATAGAGTATGTTAAGATATCAACAGTTCTGCTGAGGAAAACATAGGGGCATCATTTATGTATGGTGTGATATCAAGGTCGTGGGAATAGAGTATGGTAAGCCTCCACCTTTCCTTTGAGTTCTGTCAGACCTGAGCAAGCTGTAGTTGGGGGTAGGAAATCAAAAGTCTGGTATGTTAGGCTTTAGCCAGGTTTCAGTGCAGGCTAGGATGTCAGGCTTGTACTGTATCCAGGCATGCAGGGGGGATAGTTTGTTACCTAGATTTCTGGTGTTAAGGGTCACAACATTTGATTTTTTTTATGAGGTGATTTATAGGGATGATTAGTAGTGGGGCCAGGGTTAAGGTGGATGTCACTGCATTGTGACAGCAGAGAGGTTAGATAGGAGGATTTTTTGTTCAGTTTATTAAGTACAATAGTGGTTGTGGTTTCATCAGGATTTACCTGATCAGAGGGGTTAGCACTGTACACCAGAATCACTACTTACACTCCTATGGCTCATTACAAAAAAATGGAAACAATTCACTATGGCAAATACTCTTAATAATACATGTTCTGGACTGTTTTGCACGGCTACTCAGGAATGTGTACCCTTCCATGGCAAAGAAGCCTCCTGATATTTGGAAGCCCACATAATGCTCTATATGACTGGACTTCTAAGTTACAATATCAAAAAACATTTCAATTGCCGCAGTACCAAAGTTAGTTATACATAACCATATTTTTGCTGAAGGCAGCAGGTAATAGCAAGGTTTGAAGTGCACACTTACTTTGCAAACAGATAGGTTTCAGTAAAATAATGTTTCCTCAGTTTCAGCAAGGCTTGGAATATTGCTGGGCTGCTTTCTTCTGTTTTGCAAGGAGGCCCAAGACAGTTGCAGGGGTTTATATCTTTTAAATTCAAAGTTTCTAGAATGGTACTTATGCTAATACAGTACTACCTAATGAATATTCAGGAGCATTCCTTAGGCAGTACCGAATTAATGCTCCTGAATAACAGCTTTAATGTACCTCTGGTGTAGGCTAAATCATGCATTACATTAATGGCTACAGTTCACTAGAGGACATACTGTTAACAATACATCCACTAACATGAGAACCCTGTAAAACACAGTGCAGTTCTCTCAGTCTTGTGCACTCATATGAGCATCATACATGGATGGGTCAATGACTTACAGGGGAATGAGGAAAACTTGCTTACTTCTGTATCCAATGGAAATACCAAGGAACAAAACTGCTATCATAATTAGGCAACACCCACCTGCTACACCCATTTCATGGCAGTATTCACACTTTCCTGCCGTGACAACATTTTGTGCTATACATAATGGTGAAACAATAACGGATCACACTAACAAGATGCCTGATAGTGAATGCCATGTGTTAAAACTGTGAACATGCATGACTGAGATAGGGCAGCCATGGTTCTGCGGAATGCAATTTAGAGAGTCACTTTGGCTTCTAACTGCACTGAGTTTGATAAGGCCCCGTGGTAGTGAAGCAAAATACAGCAAAATATGTAAAAAATTTTGTCACTTCAGTGAAGTTTCCTTATTATAATTGTCAGTTTTGCAGTTATATTAATGTCAACAGTAAGTGTATAGGTCCTGTTAGTGGTAGAGCATCTGCATTTAAAGTATTTGCAACATGTACATCTGGTAATGTTGTACATCTGGCCATGTGTCAAGATTGCCCCTGTAGCACCAGTAGTCAGGGATTTGGGGACACATTTAAGTAGTAACTTGGATTTCAAACAACATGTGTTTATGGTAGTAAGAAAACATTCCATATCGCTCAACTTGCAAGTAAGAGCATGGCATCTATATCCATGGAGGTAATCATTCCACTGTATTTGCTCTCATCAGAGCCATCATTGAATATAATGCCCCCTTTGGTGTATACCTGACCAGGCACATGCTTCAATGGAATGTCCACAGATGTTCCTCACAAAAAGAATACGGGACATAATACAGTGACGTGTACACATCACCTCAAAGCACTGTCTCTATACTCTTGTTTTCGACAGACTACTGTAAGGTGACTTATGTCTGCCATACAACACATCCTTGGATTCCACTCTGATGGATCTTCTGCATATCCAGAAAGTGAACAGCACCAGAACTACTAAATCTAAGGATGTAAACTTTGCATGTGACATAAATAGGACATGTGTAAGGGACAGATAGTATCTCAGAGAATTACCATTCTCTAGAATAGACTTCCCATCCATGTGAAGTAGTGCCCTTCCCTAAAACTATTCGAGCACAACCTGCACCAGTGGAGGTCGGACTTTACATACAAGCATCTCATTCTTCATATACCCGAAGTGTTGTTTTTACTGATTTTACAACATTTAAGATATGCAAAGCTCCTGTGGTAATTTCATTGCAGGGTTGAAACTTTACAAAATCAGTGCCATTTGTTAGTGCTTATTAACATATATGCACATTGCTTTGATTCACCAGTTACCATTGAAAATATGTGAACTGTGTGACAATAAATGCCCACTTTAATATTCCATGGAATACTAAAACAAAACAAGATTTATAGAGGCATTACCCTCCTGATACTGGCAGCAATAACTTAGAAATGCAGCATCTGTGATTTAGTGTGAATTAGTTTTAACGGTTTACGGTCTGAGACTTGGTACTGGCACTGAGAGTCTTAGGGCTTGGAATTCTAATACTTGTCAACATGTTCAGGTGACTGAAGTGGGAATAAAATGATAATTTCTGGACTTCATTAACACTATGCTTTAAGATGATGGCACAGCAGAAATTCTTGCAGCGTCACAAATTTGAACACTGACTAGGTATCATTTAGGGATCACCCAACATCATGGTTTCAATACCCTCTTAGAGGCAGTAGGAATGTCCTGTCAGGTGATTAGTGTAATAGGAATGAAGCAGTAGCTAAGTGACTCATTGTTAAATTTAACTTGTTAATACAGTTTGATTACTTTTATATAAATGTAAATGTGCCTATGCCACAAGTGAAATTCAATAAAGGTGTTTAAAAAAAACAATTGTTAGTAAACCCTCATCAAGCATTAATAAACACCAATATTAACTCAACATCATTGCCAAGCAAGTGATAATTTAGGCAAATTAGCCCTTTAAAGTAAGTGCAATACAAACATATTCAAATATCTAAGCCACAGAGTTATCAGCATTAGCAAGGACTGCAATAAGAAAGAAAAAAAAACAGAAATATTTCCTTTCAACACTACATCTAGCAGGTTAGAGTAATTATTGTGGCTGGTATAGTCCAGGCTTATAGATGCTTCGACAAGAGATGACACACAGACTTCTAAAATGTGTCAGTACAGGGAGACATGGGTGTATACCAAAAACTAACCTCAGCCTTTAAAGTTAAATTAATATTTGTAAGGAAACATACAGGAGCAGAGCAATAAGAATGAAAGGTAATATACTTAACAAGCTGGGATTACGGACAGAAAGAGAAACTGGACATGGCAGAAAATGAACATTTAGTGCAGAGATTAGTAAAGCATTTTTGAATGTGAAATTCAGGGAGATGAATGTAAAAATAATATAGGCTGGTGTCTCTTCCTCATGTCTAAACTGATATAAAAATGGTGTTCTCCAGTTAACACAGATCAGACACATTCACCAAAGAGCAAGTGGCAGTTACTGGTCAGTTCAATATAGTTCTCATGACTACAGCCTTTGTTCGTTATCACTTAATACAATGAGCAACTGGAAATGAAATTTATGAGCTATTTTAATTGTCACAGCCGAATGAGTGCAGCTGCATGATCTGCCACATAAACGTGATAATTAAGCAATTTTCTATGTCAGTAATACTGCATTCAAGATCAGCTGTAACACATTCCTTTCTATAGATAGCTGTCACAATGTCATTCCAGCCAGCCAAAGAGTGCAAGGTGCATAATGCATACCGACAGCTGAACATGCTGTGGTCAGAAGAGGATGTAAAGAATCTACCACTGGAAGTGCTACAATTCATCACCAAAGTAAGCACTATGGTTTATTTATCTATATATGTCTTTGTAACACCTTTACTGGAGTGATCTGCATAAGAAAATCAGGTATGCAAATGCATATTCAAAATATGCATTTTCAAAGTCTTCGACTGTATGAAAAGTACCATACTTTGACTTCAAACAGTATACACCACCTGACCAGAATGTGTATGGGTATTTCACAGAACTGCTTTTACCTGCCTTGACAATTCTACGGCATTGTCCATTTAAATAGCACCATTCCTGTACTAAATCAGTTTAGACTATACTGAAGAAAACTTAGAAATCCTAAGCTGTAATTTGGTTTACTAGTCAAGCAGAGAAAAATGCTGTAATCTTTGTTGTACCTGTTATGTATTTCTACTTTAGTTTAGGGCTTGGCTACCATGTTTTGCATTTCATCATCTTTAAATCTGTGAAAGCACTGAAAATGCATGTGGTATTGCAAAGAATATATCTGCCTCCTTTTTGAGATGGCACCATAGGTTCTACGTCTAAATTTCTGTATGTTTCTTAGGGACAGTTTTATCTATTGATGCTTCATTATGGCATAATCAAAGCAACTTTAAGATACTTAAACTTTGTAGCAGTTTGCATAAGAATATGTCCATTATAGCCTTAATGGGCCAACTTCTAAAGCACTAGTCCTAGGATTCACATGGTGAAAGATGGGCACATTTCTTGGTGCAAGCCACATGGAAAAATAAAAAAGGGCCATTATTTAATATTCCACATGGATGGATGTAATGACTGGACAAAGTTGGTCATAATTTTTCGTAGAACTCAGAAATTTAGCAGCACTAATGTACTGCCAGATACACACACACACACACACACACACACACACACACACACACACACACACACACACACACACACACACACACACACACACACACACACACACACACACACACACAATGAGAGAAAGAAAAATATTAGGAGCACAAACTGTTTTCCCACTTTGAAAGCTATGATGTACTTAGTACCGCCCCAAAAATAGCAATCAGAGTATTTCTGATTATCCAAAACTTTTAAAAGCTTTGAGACAATTTAGCCTGCAATACTTTTGCTTTGTTTGTGTGTGTGTGTGTGGGGGGGGAGGGGGCTCTTATCTAGGGCATCTGTGACTTGTTCAAAGAAGTTCAATAGATTATATAACAAGGAACTACATTTTGCAAAGCCGCATTGATTTGAGTCAAGGGACTGCAGGTTTCCAACATTGTCATTTACAGATAATGCAATGGATGTAGTTTTCAGGCTGCCTTGTCCAGGATTCAGGCACATATCCAGTGGGGAGACTGAGTTTAAATATGTTGAGAAGAGGTTCTGTTAGGATATGTAATAGTTATGAGACAACCAGGTGTATTGTCAACATCAATAGAGCTAGTATTCCTGGCTCTAATAAATGTTTACAAGACCTGTTTTCGGGATAATATAGGCAGAGGAAGAGTCAACAACAGAGGAAAGAATATATGGGGCAGGGAGGGAATTTTAACTAAATTCCTCCACAAGTACATTAGCAATGCCTGCCATATCTCCCAACCTCTTGGCAAAAGAAATCTGGAAAAATCCTAAAATACTGGGGGGACAATGGCCTAAAAATAGGGACAAATTTTGAATATTGTTTTTGTAAACTTAGAAGAGCAGCTTTTGTGTTCCCATGCTTTTTATGAGGAAAATAAAGTCTGAAACTCAAATGTCTGCTGGAAAACTGCAAATTTTGTGAAGAGCAGACCAAAAATGTGTGGCAAAAATCTAGACATTCTGCAAACATCTGGACAGCTGGGAGGTATGATGCCTGCATAATTGAAGTGAGTTGTATGCCATAGTTGAAGAAGGACTTGTGATTATCCTTGATGTTGGTGGCAACATATTTAGTCTCAATCTCCCCAGTGGATATGTGCAAGAAGCCTGAAGAAGACAGCCTCAAAACTACATGCATTGTATTATCTGTAAATGATAATATTGGAAACCTGTAATTCCTTGACTCAAATCAATTTGGCTTTGTACAATTTAATTTCTTCTTATATAATCTATTGAACTTGTTTGAAGAAGTCACAGATGCCCTAGATAATGGTCATATTCTCCTCACTGCCTACGCTGATCTTGCTAATACTTTTGATACTATTCCATAATCTACCATTGTGGATAAATTCATTAGTCTAAATATAACCAACTGTATGACCTACTGGATAGTTACCTCTGTTTACAATAGAATTTATATCATGAGGGATGATGGCACTTCCTTTTCAAGAAAACTTGCCAGTAACAAAGATCAGCAGGGCTCCATGCCTGCCCCTCTTGCCTTTGGTATTTATTTTTTCAGACATCAACGCTGACGTCAAAAGGTCTAATGCTAACTACATTGTCTGATGACTGTAAACTTGGTGCTGTTACAAACATTCTGGAAGGTGCCCACATCCTGCATGAAAAACTAAATTACACCTTTATATCAAATATGACAACAGCATATCAAGTATGTCTTTAATAAAGATGTAGCATAGTGATTTTTGGTATGTAACAGCACTCAACAGTTACTGCATAAATGATGCCTCCTTTAACTCTGCTACTTTATTAGGGACATTTTCTGTCAGTAATTCCTTATGCTATCTGTGCCAATAACTGAAATAACCAACTAGTTAATGTGTTCTAAGTAGATTATACTTAATCTTGATTTAAACATGATTTAAACTCTCTGAATTTCAACTGCATGACTAGTGTTTGTAACTCAAAATCAGAGCCAGTGCAATTCTTTTTTGTGAGCTGGCAAGGATACTATATTTGTTGTCTTTCTCAATTTTCTTCTCAGTTTTGTGACTGTAGACTTAATACATTTAGTCAGATTTCAACCTTGACCAATTTTTCATTAGTTTGCAGCTTCAGCTGTTTGATTCTTGGGGTATGTAGTGGTTTCCCATAATTATACATACTGGAACAGGTAAATGTATCATATAAGTGCACTGATCATGTGACTTTGTTTATATTGCACTCGTGGTAAGTGGTTTAATCCTGATATGGTTTCTTTCTATGTGATGCACCAACAGATACTGCATATACATAAATATAGACCTCTCAGCCTCACCAGACTTATCTGAAAGGCAATAGATAGATGGTAAGTAGGGTCCAAATAGAGAGCTGATATGCAGGGTCCAAATGGAGAGTTGTAAGCAGAGTCCAAATAGAGAGATGATAAATCACCAAGCAAAGGAGAGTGGTATTACTGGAATTTAATTCATCCTCAAGTCTTGGTGAGTACCTTCATGAGGTAGACCCTATTTTTCACAAAAGCTTACCAAGACAATACTGATATATAGACTGTATCTTATATATCATATATCATGGGCAGAGGTAGGTTAAAAAATAAAAAAAATAGCTGGGTACACAAGACGCAGGATAAAAAGTGCCCAATCCTGGTAGGCACACTGGTGCCAGAACTGGAAAAAATGACAGTATAGAATCCTCAATACACGCAAAAATGCCTGCAATGGGGCTAGGCAAAGCCCAGGGGGAGGATGGCCCCACTGTTGTAGAAGGAAGTAGCAGTCCACAAAAATCACAGAAACTGATAGGCCAAAAAAGAGCCATAAAGACGACTGAGTGGACTATTGAGGATAAGAAAGAAATTATGCATTATTACTATTATGCAAGAAACCCAGGATTTCCTGACAGAAGATATACAAAAAGATTTAATAGAGAAATTAAATGAAAGAAAAATACATCCACAAGAAAAACTGTCAGAAGCTTCAAATAAGAATTTGTGATCATTAATACAACAGATTTATGAAAAGATTATACAGTCCAAGAAACATTGATCTGTTTGGAAAAAGAAGCATCTGAAGATGTGTAAAAATATAAAGAACAAAATCTAGAGACTTTTGAAACATATAAAAAAGAAATAAGGACATTGAATGGAAAGAGAAAGCTGATCTGGTGCAATATTTATGTAAAGGAGAAAGCTAAATTAATCAACACAAAGAAGGCAGCCCCAAAGATATTCAATGAGAAATATGGGCAAAGGCATCCAGATATGGAAATTTTCACAATAAAATGATAAAATCACAAGGAGAGAAAGTAGAAAAGAAGATTAGTAAAGTAGAAGTTATAAAGTAAAAGTTGAAGTTATGGAATACTTGCAAAGAGATTTAGTGTAGAAAGTCTAACACAGGTTACAGAACAGCATGATGGAACGAGTTCCCAGAGTAAGGAGAAACAGGAGGATCAGGAGACATCTGAAGAAGAAATATAGATATGGGAAAGAAAAAGAAATTTAATATGGTGTGATATTTATACAAAGGAGAAAGCAAAACTAATTAATACAAAAAGAGCAGCACCAAAGATATTTGAAGAAAAATAAAGGCAGAGGCATCCAGATATGGAAAATTTTACAATACAAAAATAAAAAAACAAAGAGGAAAAGTAGAAAAGAGGATTAGTAATGGAGAAGTTAAAGAAATAGAAACTGAGGTTATGGAGTACCTGTGAGGTGAAGGATTTAGTGTAGAAAATCTAACTGAGAAAACACAACAGCAGGACAGAGCAATGGTTCTCCAAATTAAGGAAAAACCAGTGGAGCAAGAAACATCTGATCAGTTGCCATATGAAGGTACTTTGAAGCCTTCCATAGGAAACCAGTACAGACATTCAGTTGGAGTCGCATAGCACAGGGAGGAACAGGAACCAGTGGGAACTCTGACTCAGTCAATGTTGTGGAGTGATAGGCAGTGAGTTTTTATTCATTTATTTATTTATTTGCAGTTTGTTTGCCAGGATGGTCCATCGGGCCACTGGGGCCCATTTTCAGTGTAGTCCTGGGGAGAAAAGCTCCAGAAAAATACAAAAAGATAATGAAAGGAAGCACAAATACATGAAATAAATTTTAAATAGGACAAATATATATAGTAATTGCTCACTTACATATGTTCTATTGTATAAATCACATTGTACACAAATGCATAGTAATTCCTCATTTACATATGTTCAATAGTAGAAGTACAATAGTACAGCTGTTTCATAAGACAGAAAGGGAATATATATATATATATATATATATATATATATATATATATATATATATATATACACACACTTTTCTCTCTTTTTTACACACACACACACACACACACATATATATATATATATATATATATATATATATATATATATATATATATATATATATACAGAACAATATTTCCAATTGAGGAAGGTTTGTAGTAGTTAATGGATTCATTGAGATATATTGCAAAACAGAATGAAATGTAGTAGGTAATGATGGATGGTAAATGAGTATAAACACATTAGGAAGTGAGTGTAGTCATTGTTAGGTGGGATGGGAGCAAGAACATATCCATCTTGAAGTATGGTGAGAGTGCAGTGAGGTTTTGAACAAGGGGAGACTATTGTTGAAGTGAATGGAGGGAGGGAGAGAATTCCAAAGGCATGCAAGAGAGAAGGATATTAGTTGATTCCCTGCTGGACGTTGGTTTGTGTATTTTAATTAGGTTTTGGGAACTGGATCTTAACAGTCTCCCTGGTTTGTGCATTTCAAAGGTATTTGCAAGGGAGGGACAGAGGGATGGGTTCTGAATGAGCTTATGTGCTTGAATGAGCTGGGTATATGTGAGGAGGTTAGGTAGTTCTAGCCAATTCAGTTGGTGAAGGGAATTGCAGTGATGTGTAGAAGTTCTATGTCCTGCTGCAAATTTGGATATCTTGTTATAACAGGATAAGAGCTTTGATATGAGGGAAGCTTGTAGGTTGGTAGGGATAGATGCACCATATAAGAGGGCTGGGATGAGGTATGTGTTAGCCAAGGTTATCATGGTGGTGGGTGAGAGAAAGAGTTTGTGGAGGTAAAGCATACCAAGTTTTTGGTGGGTATTTTTGATATTTGATTGCAGATGTTTGTCAGATTTTAGGTGATTAGAGTTTCCATATGAATGAGCAACCATTGACACAGGATGAAACTTAAGAGAATGTGGCACAGAAAGATGCTTTAGAACTTTCTATAGAATTACCACAGGAAATGGAGAACAAAAAATGTCCCCTGAGTTCAAAAGAAAATGATCTAAGAGAAGAGTTGCTTGATTTAATAGAGATGGACAGACATTTTAAGATCAATGAAAGAAGTAGACTACAGAAAGTCAATAAAACCCAAAAAGTTAGAAGTTTGATAAAATAAATGAGCACAGGAATTAGGACTGTACACAGAGATGTATACGATATAACAGAAGTAAACAGGATATACTACTTTGCAGCTAAATTAATAACAGATAAAGTCTTACCACAAAAACACAGGGTAGTAAGGGAAAGGAAGGGGAGAAATTGAATGCCATCATGGAAGTATCAAATAGAGAAAACTATAAAACAATTAAACAAGAAGTGTCACTGTTAGAAGAGTACAGAAGGGGAAACAGATCAACAAAAATACTCAGAAAGATAGACGTAATAAAAGCAATGCACAGTATCAGGACAGATCAGAATTTATTGTGCACTATAGCAAATAATCAGCTAAATATCGACACAGACAGAAAAACATAGAAGATATGCATATAAATACAAAGAAAAGTACAAAATAAGCAATGTATACATGATCCAAAAAAGTTTTATAAAGTATTGGTAAACAAGGAAAAAAGAATTGAAACACCACCAAAAAAATAAGAAATAGATATATTTTGGAGAAATATCTATGAAGATCCTGTGGAACATAACAAAGATGCTCAATGGATAGAAGAAGTAAAAGCAAGAATAAGAAGATAAAAGGTACAGGATATGCAATGGGAGGAAGTAACAGCAAGAGAGATTTAAAAAAATTTAAGAAAAGCTCCTAATTGGAAAACCCCAAGTCCAGATGCAGTACCTAACTTCTGGCTAAAAGTATTAATATCTTTACATTAAGATTTAACTATGTGTAAGAACTATTTATAAGTGCACCCCAAACAGACACCAACCTGGTTAACAATAGGAAAAACAATATTTCTACTTAAGAGTGAACCTGCAAGCTACCCTAAAAAGTATAGACCAATAATATGCCTTCCGCCGACTTATAAACTATACACTGGAATTGATGCCGACAGAGTTTAAGAAAACTCAATCATGCAATAGAACAAAAGGGTAATAAAAGAAAGTCATATGGAACAAAGGATGATTTGTTGTTAAATATTCATAATGGAGAGCTATAAAAAGGAGAAGAATCTAATTATGGCATGCATAGACTACAAAAAAGCATTTGACAGTATCCCATATTCATGGATAAAAAGTGCTCAAAAATGTATAAGATACATCCTACACTGACTGATTACACTACAGTGAACATGAAACAGTGGCAAGCCACTTTGCAGTTAAGGCATGATAAAAGGCAAATTATACCATGACCCCACGCAGCATGCGCAGTGTGCCCTATTAAGTCGGAAGTTATCGATCGGAAATACTATGCACAGTGAGACTTTTTCCATTATTACTTATTTTAGCTTAACTAAATTCGGTTTTTTAATGGAAGGATTATAATTTAACACTATGGGAAAGCTAATTAAATAACTCCGCTGTTTATTAGTATGCTTATTGGAGCTTTATTCACTTTAAACATACATTTTGGCAAATAGAAACAACAAAAAAAAGCAAGAAGAAAAAGATTAAATGGCAATGGACAAAGTAAAGCGAAAATAAAATAACGCAGGACATCTCCGTTTGCTTATTTTAAAACTGTTGTGTAACTTATTCAACAATGTTTAACAAAAAAAAAAAAAAAAAAAAAGAATCTTCTTTTCTCCGTTGCTTTTTTACAACTCTGATGTGTACTAGGCGTAGCGCGTACATCAGAAGGAACCGCGGATGCCAGACATCTGCAGAAGGGCAGTAAACAGGCATTATACTATGCCATTATTTAAGAAAAGTAAATAATGTCATGATAATAACTTCTGTGGGTGGGTGGGTGGGTAATGCTAAATTTGGCTTAGTTTTTTGTTTGTTTGGTGCCTCGGGGGCAACCCACCCCAACAACCAGTATTTTAAAATTTACACACGTAGCGTCCAAGGATTGCTATTATTATTCCATGTATTAAACTTCAAAGGGGGATATTCCAGGGTGACTCTGTCACTGCTGCTCTTTTGTCTTGCCCTTAACCCATTAAGTTATTTACTTAACAGATTAGGTCATGTCTACACTTTCACTAAACAACAAAATGTAAGGACTTTTCATTTTCTTTGTGTAGATGATTTAAAACTGTATAGTTCATCAGATGAGGAACTGAAAGCACAACTGCAAGTGGTCAGAACTTTTTCAGATTATATAAGAATGTCCTTTGGTCTTGATAAATGTGCAAAAGCAACCTTTAAAGCAGGAAAGCTGCAGTACCATGAAAACATCAGTCTGGGACAGGAATGTGATATAAAATAATTTGAACAAAAAGGAGAATGAATCATATTCTTATGAGCAGTGTAACATATCACACTGTGTCCCTTAATGAAATTAACACTGATTATGGTTCCATAGAACTATTGTTGGATGAATTATTGTTGTTCGAAGATATTTGTTTTGAGTTGTATAATTACTTGAAAGTGCCTTTCCCCCTTATACAGAAGACTTTTGGGATTCTTAAAATTCATTCTGACATGCAGAATCCATGACTCGGGTCCATTGTCGCAGCTGCAGGGTCCATAACTGAGCCCATGGCAAAATATATAGATTTTCATTTGAAATCTTTGTTTAGAGATTATGGTCATGTCCTAAAAGATTCGTGGGAATTTGTGGATAAACTGAAACAGCTGAAAGTCGGTGAGGAGCATGTACATGTTACATTGGATGTTAAATCTTTTCACGGTTATTCACCATGATGATGAACTGGAGTGGTTTTGGGAAATAGTACGTACTCCTAAATGTCTTGATGCCATTGAGCTCTGACTCATTACTGAATTTATTGACACTGTCTTACATAACAATTTTATATTTTTTGAGGGTGAATACTTTAAACAGGTGAGCGGTGTGGCTCTGGGGGTAGCATGTATCCCCATATTTGCTAATGCAGTGTTTTTAAAATGGGAGATTGGATTAGTTTTTATGTCCAGTTTATTTAGACCCTGTGAATGCTGCTGCCATTTCCTGTATGATATATTTTTGTATGGTCAAAAACTATTGAACAGTTGGAAGACTTTGTAAGGAGTTTAGAATCATCTACACAATTTCTTAGATTTTCACTCCACATTGATTGTAAGAACATACATTACTTGGATGTGGAGGTAACCAAGACAGAAAATTGCAACTTAGCCACTACAGTATACAGGAAACCACACACTGCAATTCCTATTTACATTTTAAAAGTAGTCACCCTTTTCATCAGGAAAAGGGGTATCCTGAAAAGTCAATTCATTCACATTTCTAGGTTAACATTTGATGATCTTCAGTTTAAAAGACAATTTGAGATCTTGAAGAGTATGTTCCTAGAATGTGAATACCCTGTTTCACTTATTGGCAGTGTCATGATGTTTGGAGATGCAGAACAAATAAATATGTATCTATAGTGCTTAAATGGTTAGAAAAGGTCATGATGAAGAGGCACATACCGACAGATCCAACAGTTCGGACAACTATTTTGTCATACATTATTCTAGGGACACTATAGGTATAAGGAATATTATTATTAAGAACTGGATCCTTCTGCGTGATGCGACAGACTTTGAAGAGAAGTCTGACCAACTGCCAACATGTGTTTACAAGAATAGACCTAATATAA